>NC_061108.1:59215578-59238078 GCF_015104395.2 Macrobrachium nipponense | reverse complement strand
GCATAGGGGGACAGGAAAAGAGAGGCAGACAAACAGAAGCAAATACTCATCACTATTTGATCATTAAATCAAAATCCGTAATAAATTAAAATCATATTTCTTAAATAACTAGATAATTAATTTCCTTCAAAGGAGAACGATTAGCTTCAGTAACATTAATAAGAAATAAAATGCTTTTATAATTACTTGGTAGCAAACGCAATCAGTGACTAATTGTACCTGGGAATTCAACAGTTGAAACTGATCGGTAACCCATTAGAATACGATGTCGGCATAGGAATTATGTAATTCGCAATAAATGTATAATATGGGATTCCATAATAAAATTGTAAATGAAGGGTTGAAGGCATAGTGCGTCAATCACAGGAGCGGCGATCTGGCTGCCGAGAGTGTCACTTCGAGCGGCCATATTGAAAGATCTCGGTCCAACTCATAGTACTATACTTTATTACTTTATTACTATTACTATTATTTTTACTATTATTTTATCTTTTTACTATTGTTATTATTGCTGATGTTATTTTATCTTTTTACTATTGTTATTATTGCTGATATTATTATTATTATTATTATTATTATTATTATTATTATTATTATTATTATTATTATTATATTATTACTACTGGACCCAATTTCACAGATAAAATTACATTAGTAGTCAAGGCCTAAGCATCTGCTCTTAGATCTAAGCAGTATCAAGCATAAATGGTTCCCGTAAATTATAGGACTTACTTTGCATACAGTCACTAAGTACTAACTAGACAGAAATGTACAATCACTAAACACTAACATTCATAATGCACTTGCACTCACCAAACACACATACTTAACATATACTCACACTCATTAACACTAAACACTCACTGAATAGCCCACACTTATTAGGTACTCATTATATAATAAACACTCACTTAACACTCATGAAACACTTAACTCACTAAATACTCACTATACCTCAAACACTCGGTAAACATTCACTGAACACTCACTTAATCCTAAACAATAACTAAGCATTCACTAAGCGCTCACTATACACTAAATATTCACTAAGTACTCACTGTACACTCACTAAACATTCACTAAGCCCTCACTACACACTAAACTACACACTAAACCCTAAACACTCATTAAACATTAAATCATCATTAAACCCTAATTGCTCATTAAACCCCTAAACACTCATTAAAAACTAAACAGTGAATGACAATCAACTCATCACTCATTAAACACTATAAACACTTACGCACTAAATATTCACTCTACACTAACATTCAAAAGACATTCACGAAACACTCAATAAACACTTACTAAACATTAACTAAATACTAACATTCACTAAACACTCACTAAACATAAACATTCACCAAACGTTAACTAAACCTTAAACTCATTAAACTTTCACTGAATGCTTACGCACTAAACATTTACTAAATACTAATATTCACTAACCCCTAAAAACTCTCTAAACATTTGCTAAACACTCACTAAACATTCACTGAATATTTATGCACTAAGGATTTGCTAAACACTAACATTCACAAAACATTCACTAAACCCTAAACATTCACTAAACATTCACTGAATACTTGCACAGTAAATCTTCGCTGAATACTTACACACTAAATAATCACTAAACACTATCATGCACTAAGCCTTCACTAAACCCCAAACACTCATTAAACACTCACATACTAAACATTCACTAGCCATAAACACTCACTGAATGCTTACACATTAAAACTTCACTAAGCACTAACATGCACTAAACCTTCACTAAACCCCAAACACACTAAACATTCACTAAAACATAAACACTTACTGAATGCTTGCACACTAAAACTTCTCTAAACACCAACATTCACAAGACATTCACTAAACACTCACTAAACATTCACTGAATGCTTACACACTAAACATTCATGAACATTCACAAAACATTCACTAAAACCCTAAAGGCTCACTAAACATTCACTGAATACTTACACAGTAAACATTCAATAAACATTTACTAAACCCTATACTATGCATTTACCAAACACTTACCCATAAACATTCACTAAACACTCACTAAACCCTAAAAATTCGCTAAAGACTTACTCATTCAACATTAACGATTTAAAAAAAATCACAATCGCACCAATCCCCTTTTCAATTTGCCAGTAACCAGACCTGTAAAAATGGCCGCAAGGCTCTGTAGTGCCGCCCTGGTGGAAGACCACTGAACTATGCAGTACTGGTATAGAGCTCACAACTCCAGGTATATAGTACCCTCTATGGTCGAAGGGCTTATTTGTAAATGAGAGGTGAAATGTGACGCAAGATGAATGAAGCTGATGGTGGGAAAGTAAAATCACTACAGGGCAGGAAGCAATTCTATTGATGGATCAAGAGACGATGCCTACTGCGTTTTGCATTGCCTAGGCAACTTGAGTTCAGTTCGTCATATTATCTGGTAGTGTCAGTCAAGAAAGTTTACAGATAAAATGAAATGTTGACCTAGATCTGACGAGTATATATTCGAATAATTTTGTAAACCTCGTCAATTGATTTAGAAATATAATATAATGTAAAATGGAAGTTTATGCGATACTAAAGTTTACATTATTTTAGGCATAAATAATAATCAGCACGGGTTATCAAATCTCTTTGCATCAAGAGAACCAGCCTATTACATTTGTGTGGTGAAAATAACATTATCATCAAGCTTGATATCAAGGTTTCGTAAAAGTCCGGTTCACAAAATGATAGATGACCTTCTTGCGGTGAACATTTTCGAGAAAACGGCCAATGTTCAGAATCTGCCAAACAAAATAAGATTCCAGGTCATCAAAAGACGAACGATGAACCTCTGGGTTTTACTTCATTACACTCTTACTTGTAATTTAGCACGGTTCTTGAAGACAAGATGCAAATAATTTAATTTATCTAATTAAATGTCTCATTTTAAGAGAATTGTTTTTAACAAAATAACATGGCTAAATTAATGTGTAAACAGAAAGTTTAATCTCAGTGGGGATACTAACTGTAATCTTCAAGAGAAAATGGAAGCTCTTTAATTTTTTTCAATTTTTACAGTATTTACAGGAAAAAATAAAAGGACTGAGAAAAGACAGGAATAACAACTTGGAAGTGCTGGTGACATTAAATCATGGGTTGACTCAAGGCCACCGCGTATGACTTCTAATATAAGAGATGAGATTTACACATATTAAACAGCTTTATAACTTATGTTAGATGGAGGTGTAGCAATTTCTGGTACTTTCTTTTCCTTGTTGATGACGTTGTAGCTCTGCAACGGGCATGAAGGAATTCCGCACCTATCGAATTTTTTTTTTTTTCTTATCACCTGTCTGTCAGCTCATTACAGATGAACCTGGTCGTTAGGGTTTGGCTTATCCAGGTTACTACCTTGAATGGTTATCGCTGAATTTTTTTAAGATTCCCTGGCACACCTTCGATCTTCAGTTATTGTTTTCTCTTCTGTTGGACATAGATGATAGACGGCCTATCCCGATAGTCTGAAGGACGATTGTCTTTTCTAACGGGTAGGGGTCTCCAGACGCTTAAGTTACCTCGGTTGTGTCCATTGTCAGGAGCAATAGGTAATAAGTAAGAAAACAAATTCATAAAAATTAAATCGGTAAGGTACTGAGAATTAGGAATATAGTTACCTTTATTTGTGAGAATGAGTCCTGGATGGCAAATCAGAGGAGTTCGGGGAACTGTATTCCGGGAGAATTTTGGATCTACAAATAATGGATAGTTGCTGCTAAAGTGATAGTGCACATGGCGAATAGGCAAAGCCTAGAAAAAAGATGTGAAATAAAACTAAGATAAAGCACTGCATGGGAGTTGCCAAAATCTGTTTTTAGACAATTCTATATATACATATATATATATTATATATATAATATATATATATATATATATATATGTATATCATATAATATATATATATATATATATATATATATATATATATATATATATATATATATATATATATATATATAGAATTGTCTAAAAAACAGATTTTGGCAACTCCCATGCAGTGCTTTATCTTAGTTTTATTCACATCTTTTTTCTATGCTTTGCCTATTCGCCATGTGCACTATCACTTTAGCAGCAACTATCCATTATTTGTACATCAAATATATATTTATATACTATATATATATATTATATATATATATATATATATAATATATATATGTGTGTATATATATATATGTGTGTATATTATATATAGTATATATATATATATATATATATATATATATATATATATATATATCATATATACATATATATATATATATATATATATATATATATATATATTATATATATATATATATATATATATATATGAGTGTGTGTGTGTGTGTGTGTGTGTGTGTGTGTGTATCATCTTGCTTTTGACCTCATGTCATAATAAAAACAGATCTTTTGTAAATCAATAATATCTCCAAAAGTATCTTTGACATACCTTAAGTATCCGCTGGATAACTGTCATTCCCGAGTTAAGGAACAACTGTGTTTAGGACATTCTCAATTTCTCCCTCTCTTAACTAGTCAATTAATCAAAGGAGAGTACCTGGATGTAATATTGAAGGGAGGAAGGCGATTAATGGGTCATTTGAAAGCGGGTTAGAGGTTAATTGAATCATAATACGGTTTCGGGATTGGTTAATTAGTAATTCAGTTGCTCTTGTCAGTGTCTTGGATCGATACGTACGGACTTTAGACAGCCGTAGATATAGATATCAGAATTTCTTCAAATTTTTGTATTTTTATTTAAGGCTGTGTAGTGATAAGCGTACGCAAGGTATTCGACGAATTCAAGAAATTATACATATAATATACACAAATAATTCATGGAATTCTATGGCTTTTTGATTGTTGATCAACTTCTAATTAGTCTGACAATATTTTCTGAATCTTCTGCGTTCTTCCAATATTCAGTTGATGTACATAAAAACGAAGATGAACTCTTTGTTCCATTTACTGGTAAACACAACACCACAGCTGCTCCGTCACTCGTCGTGACCCTTCAAAGTGTATTATCTGGACATAGCGTCCTGCTGTTTTGATGTAGTGTGCGGACGAATATGTAGCGTCCAGGCATTAGTAATAATGAAATAATACCATAACAATACATCAAATCATGACAATAACATTAAGTACAAAATATGCAATTTTAATTTATTTACAGTTATATAAGTTACAATAAAATATATAAGATTTATAATAAAAACATAATTTGATTTGTGAAAGATAATGAAAACAAAATGCAAGTGTTCTGGTGGTAAAAACAAAACAGAATCAGGAATGCAGGTATACAAATTACAGGGATAGGGGGAGTGGAAAGGGTTGGGGGAAGTGCTGGGGTGGTTGACTGACATAGAAAACAACCATAACAACGACAGCAACACTTTTAAAATCCGCGCTTTCTCCCCCAACCTGCCAACCCTTTCCACCTATCCTATCCCCGTAATCCGTATACAGCATTCCTAATTCTTTTTTGTTTGTTACCATCAGAACGCGAGTTTTTTTTTATTATTATTTTTCACAAACTAAATTATGTTTTTATTAGAAATTGTATTGTATTGTAACTCATAAAACTGTAAATAAATTAAAATAGTTTATTTTGTGCTTAGTTTTATTGTGACCTAATGTATTGTTATGGTATTATTGCATTATCATTAATATCTGGACGCTACATATTCGTCCGCACACTATCAAAGCTACAGGACGTTATGTCCAGATTATGCACTTTGAAGAGGTCGCGACCAGTGGCGGAACAGCTGTGGTTTTGTATTTACCAGTAAATGGAACAAAAAATTAATCTTGGTTTTTCTTTTTTTTTTCTTTTTTTTTTGTTCATCAACTGAATTTGGAAGAACCCAGAAGATTCAGAAAATATTCTCAAACTAATAAGAAGTTCATAACAGCCAAAAAGCCATAGAATTCAACGAAATATGTGTACAAGAAAAACTGCCCCAAAAGCATACATACATAGTATATATATATATATATATATATATATATATAATATATATATATATATATATATGTATATATATATATATATATATATATATATATATATATGTATATATATATATATATATATATATATATAATATACATATATATATATATATATATATATATATATATATATTTATATTATATATATATATATATATATATGTGTGTGTGTGTGTGTGTGTGTGTGTGTGTGTGTGTACACACACACTCAAACACACACACACACACACACACACACACACACACACACATATATATATATATATATATATATATATATATATATATATATATATATATATATATATATATATATATACACATAATGAATCCCCTTTGCTTTCGCCATTCAATTAGCACATCAATTACAGTACAAGCACTACAGAATCTTCTCTCTCTCTCTCTCTCTCTCATGCTTTCCGCTCTTCATTGTCTGCCGCCAACCGCACTCTCGCGGATACACCGAGATTTTGGAGCCCAAAACCCACCAGTGAAGCCCACCTGAGGCAAAAGACGGATTGATAAGACGAGTGGGCATGGGGAATTGGGTCTTACACGCGCCCGACTCCTGACCCAGTTAGTTACGGGCTGCTCTAGGAGCAAGAGCCCGTGCCAGCACAAGGCTGGCTTAATCTCCAACAACAACAACAAACCCAGTTCGGAGCTCCTCACCAGCCGGCTGCCCCCTTGCTCACGTGGCCAGCCTTGGACCCTTACCTGACGCCCTTGAAGTGTAATCCCTTCCTTCGTCTGCGCTTTTACGATGCAATATCCCAGCACGAAGGTAAAGTACGAGAGTGTGGTGGCAGTCTCCTTTAACATATTTCATTTTCCTGTGTCTGTGCTTGTGCGATTGTTCATTGCTACCTCCTTCAATCTCCCCATAGCTGTGCTCCCTTATTCTATAAGATACTTTGATCTCAGAGCTGTTGTTCCCTTGAAAGTGGTTGTGTTCATATCCTCCCCATCTCGTTACCGTAACGTTTGAGAAGTAAACCATTTGTTCTTAGTCCTCTGAAGAGATAAGGAAGCTTTACAATATGAAATCCAAAAACATGTATAAAACTGAATACCAGATGGTTGATTGTCAAAGGGTAAAAAAGAAAAAGATAATCCAGGATAATCCGGGGTCACGCTGTCAAAAATGAAAACCGTAGATTTAACCATAGAAGATACAGAAGTTTATTCATAAAAGATCCGAAACATGTAAGGGCTCTTCGTGCCTGTAGCCCCTAATTTATTGATGCTGATACTAAAACTATTTATGATATTGTCTTGACACTTAAACACACATTAATTTTGTAGATGTAGCATGGAAAAGAGCTGGGAAAGCATTTTATTTCACTATAATAACAAACTAGAATTTAGTCATCATTACATTCTCAAATTACCGTATGATGAAAGCCTTTATAAGAATTCCAAGAATTTCAACGCTTTTCAACATAAATGTCATTTTCAATCAATTTAATGTTAAGAGTTTAGTAGTAAAAAATTCTAAAAATGTTTCTGGCTGCATATATGAAATCCCTTGTAAAAACTGATAAAATATATAGCAGACAAACTGGAAAATCACTCTCACAACGAATAAAACAACACTAGTATTCTCCAAGAACTATCTAAAAATCGAATGCATTATTCGTACATATGAGAGATTTAGATCATCCTATTAACTGGAGTGAAGGATGATTCTTAGTCCCATGTAGTGACACAGTTAAACCTTGTTTTATCAGATCAAATAATGGAAATGTTCTCAGTTTAAGTCTTGGTTTGTTTAAACCTAATGCCTTTATAAGTAAAACAGTTGTTGATAAATATAAGCAACTTAAGTAGTATTCAGTTTTTTACAAGTTTTGGGATTTTGCATGGTTAACCTTCTGTCTCTTATGGTTAAATGTATGGGTTTAGTTTGCGACCGCGTGATCCCGGATTATCCTGGATTATATTTTTTTTATTACCCTTTGGGAATTCACCATCTGGTATTCTTGTTCGTTTTTTTTAAACCTTGAAAACTTTTCAACTGTTTCATTTGTACCCCGACGATGCCTTAATAAACGTGAAAGCGCATCAGAACAAGGTCACGTTGCTGACCTCACCTGAGAAGGAAGAAGTCTAATGTCGATCATGGAAACACACACACACACACACACACACACACACACACACACACATATATATATATATATATATATATATATATATATGTATATACACGCATATTTATATATAATATATATATATAGTACATATATATACGTATAATATATATATGTGTGTGTGTGTATATATATCTATATATATATATATCTATATATATATATATATATATATATATATATATATATATATATACGCATATATATATCTATATATATATATATCTATATATATATATATATATATATATATATATATATATATATTATGTGTGTATAATATATACTACATATATTTGGTTAATTTCTACATACACGTATGGCATGTTTGAATGTCTGTTACTACCTTATTTTATTTTTTCATCCTCTCTTTCTCAGAGATGAACAGAGTTTGGTTAGAGCCAATGATCGTTCAGGGATCCAAGGCTTTCACTCCGATAAGTTCGTAAGTACAAAATCTAACTTACAGATAATAAATTTCTCTTCTGTTTTGATGCTCATGAAATGCTTTACGTATTAGACGATGAAAATGTTTCTAAGTATTATTATGTCTGAAACTGATATTCAGCTGTTGCTTACCTTTTTCAAGAATTTTTTAAAAAGGAAAAGTGTGCACTCTTTCAGACCATCGGGCCTATAGACGGCTGGTTTACCTAGACTGCAATGGGATACAACATCACGGCCAAAACAGACTAATGTATGGATCCTGATGAGGCTACATGGCCAAAGATCAGAAACAGCACAGGTAAGGAATGCCGTTTTTGTTGATAGGACACGGGCTTGGGGATCGGACTGGTGTAAGAAAAAGGAAGTATTCCAAACAGCGCTTCCTCATTTTGCCACTTTCATTTTAAACATTCTCAAAATATCACAGCTCTTCTGAAGCCTACGAAAAAATCAACCTTCAGACTTGAAACTATATCGGGAAAGAATTTTTGGCTTTGGGGAGGGGGGACGTAGACACTTTGGTTGGGCGAGTGGAAGAAACTCCAATCAGGTAGGACAGCGAGGGAATCTGGGGTTAAGTATGGTCTTAATACCTCTGTATACTATATGACAATTTTCTCTTCCCACTTCATTATTCCCCGATTCTTATGCCCAGGAATATGATTATTGTTTAGGCTAACACTCGATATATCACTTCCACAGAACACCGAAACATAAATAAAGGAAACGGAGAAAGGGAAATCGTTTTAACTAACCATAGATGCTCCATATAAACACGTTATCGGGGATCACGTGCTAACAGCTTGCGATTGGGACTTTGAAGATTTTTGTAATTCCGCAAAAAATATGCTAATAAGAATTCTTTTGGTAGATTCAATTTGGGTAATAAAATATTCTAGTGAATTCGTGAATAGAGCTCATTCTCTCTCCTCTGTCAGCATGACTGTAAACACAAGAACTCAGTATGATTAACCCCTCGTCTATATTACCTTGTTTTCCGAGTCTTTCCGGATTTTTTTTTTTTTTTTTGACAGAGGTCAAGTCAAAATTGGTGGGTTTTACTCGCAAGGGTATCCTCCGACTAACGGAAGACAGATACCGGTAGATGGTTTAAGGTCTCTTCTTTTATTTAACATTTTATGCTTTTATTATATTTCACGATTAAGTTTGCTACAAATTATATATTTAAGAGAAAGCAAACAGATAAGTGAAAATGTCATTAAACGTTTTCGATTAAAATACTTTAAAATGGCTTAAATGCTTTATCTCGATACTTAATTAATACTAAAACGAGACGAATGTACGATATGTAAATTGGGTATATGAACTTTGTCGATTAACATACTCTTAACATTAGAATTAATATAGATATACTGATACAAAAGACAATATTTTTATACTAGATAACTTTATCAAGGATTACAAAAATTATCAACACTTCTAAATAATGAAAAGCAAATTACTCAAAATTCATGTGAATATAATCAATATTAAACAAGTTAAACTTCTCTCAGTTAACTAATTTAGTAAATCATTCTACAACTAATTAGAACAGGATATAGGAGACGAGCAGAGAACAGAGTTGTTTTCTATGAAATTTAAAACGCCTGGGCGTTGTAGTCTGCAAAGGAACTATATAGATATATATATATATATATATATATATATATATACTATATATATATATATATATATATCCATATATATATATATATTATATATATATATATATATATATATATATATATATAAGCGAATACACAGGAAAATGATATAATAATATATATTTCTAAATTTAATTTTAAATATTTTAATAAAATTTAATATTTTATTTAAATATATATATTATAAATATATAAAGCCCGATACCCACAAAGAAAATGGAATAATCAGAAATCCAAGCGCTTTCGTCTTTACTAAGACATTGTCAAGGAGCTAATGAAATACAATGGGAGAGAAAGGTCTCGGGTACACAACAAGATTAAGAATACCAGATAGTTAATTGTCAAAAAGGTAAATATTAAAAGAGATAATCCAGGATTATCGGATATCACACGGTCACAAACCTAAACAGATTTGACCCTAACCGAAATTACAAAGTATCTTTACAGCCCAAAACATAATGATAAAAGTTGTAGATAAATATAAGCAACAAAATTAATATATTCAGTTTTTACATGTTTTGGACTGTAAAGATACTTTGTAATTTCGGTTAGGGTCAAATCTGTTTAGGTTTGTGACCGTGTGATATCCGATAACCCTAGATTATCTCATTTAATTTTTACCCTTTTGACAATTAACCACCTGGTATTCTTGATCTTGTTGTGTACCTGAGACCTTTCTCTCCAATTGTATTTCATTAGCTCCTTGATAATGTCTTAGTAAAGACGAAAGCGCTTGGATTTCTGACTATCATTTTCCTGTGGCATTCGCTTATTTATGAAGTCACGTGCATCTACCGTGATTTTTCAAGCATAATGGAAACCACACGCAACTTCTCCACCTTTTCTTTGAATTTTCCGAGCCTTGTTCTATTCGTGACATCCTTCTGTAATGCTCTTATCTTCGCTCACAAACTGAAACTCCGACTTAACTTTCTACGGAAGTGTATGAACGAGCAAATGATGCCCAAGTCGATTTTACCACTGAGAATTCTTCGTCTAGCAGAGCGACCTTTCGACGAGTTTCAACGCATCATACTTCAGATACACATCGACATCACAAAAGTGGAAGTAGATGATGCGTTTCGTACACTTAGAAGCAGACGGTATGGCTTTAATCAGACAGTTCCTGTCGATTGGAAGAATCGGATGCTGGATTATTGCTACGGAAAATTGAGAAAGTGCTGCATCTGTCTTGAAAGGAAGCTTCAAGTCAAGCTGAAGAATTTTATTGCTGAAAACGACAGGACTAAGCATGCCAACGTAGACTTCATGATTAATTTATCAGACAAACCAGTGGATAGTGCTACGACAGCGACTTTGGGATATGTTTTAAGCTTTGGTGTATTTAATGGTAACCTGGACTGTGTCGACATTTCAAAATCCTTTTGTTATTTGGAAAAATTTAATCAAAACCCATGCCCTGATGATATCAATATTTGTAAAGGTATTGTGTATGGTGCTATGAGTAAACCTTCTCCCCCTAATGTACTCGTGAGATTTCTTCAGGCTTTTAAGAAAATTAAAGAAGACGAAACAGTGAAAGTGACAGAAGCAGATAAATCTAATGCAGTGGTAATAATGAATAAAAGTGACTATGTAAGTAAAATAATGACATTGCTAAATGATACTGATACTTATACGAAACTGAGGTCTGACCCTACACAGACAGTGAACTCCCATTTTAATAAAAAAATTAAATCCATTTTGAAGGGCTTAAACCATTTAATTAAACAGTTTACACCGCAATGCACCTCCCTACCTTATATGTATGGTTAAGTCAAGACACATACAATCAATAACCTTATCAGACCAATCATTAGTTCAGTGAGCTCAGTTACGTATAATTTATCTAAATGGCTTGTAAAAATTCTTACTCCTTTGGTAGGAAACATTTCTAACACGAATGTTAAAAACAATGTTGATTTTATAAACAAATTGAATAGCTTAAATTTGAATTTTGATTTTAATATGGTTAGTTTTGATGTTGTCTCTTTATTTACAAAAGTGCCTGTAGATGACTTACTTGAATATTTGGAGAATGAATTAGAACGTCATGACATTCCTTTAAGTGTAGCAAACCTCTTAAGTCTCATAAGGTTATGTATCAAAGAAAGTAAATTTTGTTTTAATAGGGAATTTTTTGTACAAAAGTTTGGCATGGCTATGGGTAATCCCTTCTTTCCTGTCCTTAGCAATATTTACATGGAATTTTTTGAGACAAAACTCTTACCAAGAATTTTTCCCAAAAAAGTTATATGGTTTAGGTATGTAGATGATATTTTCTGTATTTGGCCAGTTCACGAAAATCTCCAGAAATTCCTTAATAATATCAATAATTTAGTCCCTTCTATAAAATTTAATGTAAAGGAAGAAAGAAATTGTAATTTGAATTTTCTTGATGTAACTGTCCATAGAAATGATAGAAATTTCACCTTTTCAGTCTTTCGAAAATCAACTAACATTGCCTCTTTTGTTCATTACTACTCCAATCACCATCAAAAAGTTAAATTCTCTGTTTTTTCTGGGATGTTCCTAAGGGCTTTACGTGTCTGTAGCCGCAGTTTATTGACTCTGAAATTAAAACTATTTATGATAGTGCATTGAAACTTAAATACCCAAGGACTTTTGTAGATGTGGCATGGAAAAGAGCTAGATAAACATTTTATTCAACTAATGACAAACTTGAATTGAGTAAGCATAACATTCTAAAATTACCCTTTGATGAAAGGTTTTTAGATATTCCTAGAATTTTAAAGCTTTTCAACATAAATGTTGTTTTCAGTAATATTAATGCCAAGAGTTTAGTAATCAAGAATTCTCCTAAAGATCTTCCAGGCTACATATATGAAATTCCTTGCAAAAAGTGTGATAAAGTCTATTACGGACAGACCGGTAAATCTCTTTCACAACGTCTCAAACAGCACCAATATTCTGTGTGAACTGGGCATATATCGAAAGCATTATTCGTACATGTGAGAGATTTAGATCATCCTATTAACTGGAGTCAAGCAAGAGCCTTAATCCAATGTAATGACACAGTTAAAAGGAATATAATTGAATCTTGTTGCATCAGGTCAAATAATAGATATGTTCTAGATTTAAGTCTTGGTTTATTTAAACTGATGCTTTCATAATGAAAAAAGTTGTAGATAAATATAAGCAACAAAATTAATATATTCAGGTTTTACATGTTTTGGACTGTAAAGATACTTTGTAATTTCGGTTAGGGTCAAATCTGTTTAGGTTTGTGACCGTATGATATCCGATAATCCTGGATTATCTCTTTTAATTTCTACCCTTTTGACAAAATTAACCATCTGGTATTCTTGTTCTTGTTGTGTACCTGAGACCTTTCTCTCCAGTTGTATTTCATTAGCTCCTTGACAATGTCTTAGTAAAGACGAAAGCGATTGGATTTCTGACTATCATTTTCCTGTGGTATTCGCTTATCCATACATACATATATATATATATAATATATATATATATATATATATATATATATATATATATATATATATATCAAGAGATCGAAATATAACCAAAAAAGATAAATAACTCCCATTTGCACAGTTTTTTGTCTCCAAACAATGATAAACTATAGATTTACCTCTGATTAATTTTTATTTAAAAGGAAGCAACTGAACATATCTTTCTCATTTTCCTCCTTTATAAATATTTTTTCTCTCATGTATTTAATAGACTAGTGTATACGATGAAATATCAGACCAAAGTGGCCGTCTAGGCAAAAGGAATATGAAAGAGATTTCGGAGAGCTTCTATTCGTGACTTCAAAGACCAAAAAGACAGGACAATAAATATTCCAGGAGTGTCTCCATGCAACTATGCTTGCCTTCACCCTGGAGCCGGAGACGAAGGATTTCCGGGATTTAATCTTCAGAGTCCAGGAATTCCGCCTTCAGAATCCAGGAATTCCATCATCAGAATCCATGAATTCCGTCTTCAGAATCCGGGAATTCCGTCTTCAGAATCCGGGAATTCCGTCTTCGGAATCGGGGAATTCTGCCTTCAGAATCTGGGAATGCCATCTTCAGAATCCAGGAATTCCACCTTCAGAATCCGGGAATTCTGTCTTCAGAATCCGGGAATTCCAACTTCAGAATCCAGGAACTCCATCTTTAGAATCCGGGAATTTCATCTTCAAAATCCGGGAATTCCATTTTCAGAATCCGGGAATTCGTCTTCAGAATCCGTGAATACCACCTTCAGAATCCAAGAATTCCGTCTTCAGAATTCGGTTAATTTTATCCCAGAATCCAGTTGTAACTGAACGATAGTGTGGGCAACCTGCATAGTTTTTGTGGCCTGTGCCTGGGTAAATAATTCATCTCAATCGATGATCCTCAGACCAAATAGCTGCATGCTACGTTATTGCGGTGGTGGAGGCAACTTTTTTGGCTCAGTTCGCTGCAGAACAAGCTGAAAAACTGCTGGAATGTCCAACAGTTCGCTCAACACTTTATCGGGAGTTTGCGATGGAAATCCGGAACTGCCACAGACAAACAGCAGGCCCCGGAGATCTCCACCCAATGTAATAATAATAATAATAATAATAATAATAATAATAATAATAATAATAATAATAATAATAATAATAATAACAGTGAAAGGCTATACAACTACCTAGAAGAGAAAAACACCATCCCCCACCAACAGAAAGGCTGCAGAAAGAAGTGTAGAGGCACAAAAGACCAGCTCCTGATAGACAAAATGGTATTGAAGAAGAGTAGGAGAAGGAAAACCAACCTAAGTATGACATGGATAGACTATAAGAACGCCTTCGACATGATGCCACACACATGGCTAATAGAATGCCTGAAAATATATGGGGCACAGAAAATCACCATCAGCATCCTCAAAAATACAATGTGCAACTGGAATACAATACTTACAAGCTCTGGAATAAGATTAGCAGAGGTTAATATCAGGAGAGAGATCTTCCAGGGCGACTCACTGCCCCACTACTCTTCGTAGTAGCCATGATTCCCATGACAAAAGTACTGCAGAAGATGGATGCTGGGTACCAACTCAAGAAAAGAGGCAACAGAATTAACCATCTGATGTTCATGGACGACATCAAGCTGTATGGTAAGAGCATCAAGGAAATAGATACCCTAATCCAGACTGTAAGGATTGTATCTGGGAACATCAGGATGGAGTTTGGAAACGAAAAATGTGCCTTAGTCAACATACAAAAAGGCAAAGTAACAAGGACTGAAGGGATAAAGCTACCAGATGTGAACAACATCAAACACATAGATGAGACAGGATACAAATACCTGGGAATAATGGAAGGAGGGGATATAAAACACCCAGAGATGAAGGACACGATCAGGAAAGAATATATGCCTAGACCCAAGGCGATACTCAAGTCAAAACTCAACGCCGGAAATATGATAAAAGCCATAAACACATGGGCAGTGCCAGTAATCAGATACAGTGCAGGAATAGTGTGGATGAAGGCAGAACTTCGCAGCTTAAATCAGAAAACGAGGAAACATATGACAATACTCAAAGCACTACACCCAAGAGCAAATACGGACAGACTATACATAACACGAAAGAAAGGAGGGAGGGGACTACTAAGCATAGAGGACTGCATCAACATCGAGAACAGAGCATTGGGCAATGTATGAAAACCAGTGAAGACGAGTAACTCAACAGTGCATGGGAAGAAGGACTAATAAAAGTAGACGAAGACCCACAAATATACATAGACAGGAGAATGACAAGCAGAACAGAGGAATGGCACAACAAACCAATGCACGGACAATACATGAGACAGACTAAAGAACTAGCCAGCGATGGCACACGAGGGGAGAGCTCAAGAAGGAAACTGAAGGAATGATAACAGCGGCACAATACGAAAAATGAAACCATAAACCACATAGCAAGCGGATGTCCGGCACTTGCACAGAACCAGTACAAAAAGGGGCATGATTCGGTAGCAAAAGCCCTCCACTGGAGCCTGTGCAAGCAACACCAGCTACCTTGCAGTAATAAGTGGTAAGAGCACCAACCTGAAGGAGTGATAGAAAACGATCAGGCAAAGATCCTCTGGGACTATGGTATGAGAACAGATAAGGTGACACGTGCAAATAGACCAGACGTGACGTTGATTAACAAAACCAAGAAGAAAGTATCACTCATTGATGTCGCAATGCCATGGGACACCTGAGTTGAAGAGAAAGAAAGGGAAAAAATGGATAAGTATCAAGACCTGAAAATAGAAATAAGGATATGGGATATGGCAGTGGAAATTATACCCATAATCATAGGAACACTAGGCACGAACCCAAGATCCCTGAAAAGGAATATGGAAAAACCAGAGGCTTAAGTAGCTCCAGGACTCATGCAGAAGAGTGTGATCTTTGAAACGGAGCACATTGTAAGAAAAGTGATGGACTCCTAAGGAGGCAAGATGCAACCCGGAACCCCACACTATAAATACCACCTAGTCGAATTGGAGGACTGTGATAAATATATATATATATATATATATATATATATATATATATAATATGTAGATATATATATATATATATATATATATATCTATATATATATATATATATATATATAAGTTTTATTACAAGTAATTGCTCCCTCAGCTGCATTAAGTTTATATAAGTTCTTTTCTATTTTTTTCTAATTATTGTTTTTATTTTTGTTGCTTAAACTGATGATCACCGCACCGAAGGTTGGCATGTCTCAGATAGGAAACTATCAAAGTCGTTTTTTTTATTTTATTAAAATACCGTAGGCGGTAGTCAAATTTACAGCTTATATCCCGTAGAGTTTATTAAGAATAAAAAGCCATTTTATTCTTTTGTTGCCGCGACGATTCGTCTAGGACTTCAGACATCCTATTAGGCGGAGGTGGGTGATGGACTGAAGTACGGGGGTGAGTCCGTCTGCTTTTATAGTGGCAGTGCATCGAGGGGGGAGCTTCATACCGCTGCTTTTTCATTGGCCAACGAATGGCGAGCTGATTTATGATTGGCTGCTTGGCTGCGGGCTCATACCAATCCCCGAGAGCATGCTCAGCAGTCATACCGATCCTCTCAGCTGCGCGGCGTCACGACGGGCTTCATTTTGATTGCTCATTGGCTGCATGAATATAATTGAGTTTTATTCCTAATAAACTCTACGGGATACACCCTTAAAATTTGACTACCGCCTCCGGTATTTTAATAAAAGAAAAACTACTTTGATAATAATAATAATAATAATAATAATAATAATAATAATAATAATAATAATAAGTTTTATTATCAGCTCAAGGCCATATACATAGAATATACAAAGAATAGACTATAACATACATAGTCTACTCTAGATACATAGGATAACATGATAAAAAATGATTAATCGGCAATATCCTTTCTGGTGAGGTAGTATAAAAGATGGTAATAAAAATAATGGTAATATCCGTAATAATATTGAGAGTAGTTAAGAAATTGATTGCAACAAAACTATATTGATTATATAATCACCGTAATAATAAAAAAAGGAAAATATCAGTAATAACAATAATCGTAGCAATTATAACATTTAGGGAACAAACTCCCCATTTTCCCATCTTCCCCACAGTTTAGACCTTCTTCTTGCCTAACTCCTTAGGATACTTCGTATGACCGAATTGCTGCTGTTTCTCACTCGGGTTATCAGACTGGACATTGTTCGCCTTACAATAATTTTTGAATTATCCTGGCGGTTTTCTGTGAACATCTGTGTGGCGGAGTGGTAGCGAGGAGTGTTTGTGAGGCGTCTCAAAATGTCATTGTGAACAACAGTGATACTTCTAATGGTCGCTCGGGTGTAGTTCGTCCACAGGGAGAACCCATAGATACTGTAGCAATACGAGCGGAAGAGCAGCAGTTTCAAGTCTTGGTGACAGAAGGCAAAACTCCTTGCAATCATGTTGTCAGTTGCAGGTAGTTTACGACGCCTCTGTTCTATGTCTGCTGTATCTTTTAGGTCGTCAGTAATAATGTGACCCAAATAAGGAAATTCGTGCACGAATTCCAGCCGATGATTTCCGAGGATAATTTGAGGTTCTGCAATATGCTTAAGCGATCTCAGGAGCAGCGACATGCACTGGGTCTTGGTTTCGTTATAAAGGATATCAAATTCCACTGCGTATTGGCGGCAAGTGTCGATGATTCGTTGGATACCTTTGACTGATGGGGAAATCAGAACCATATTGTCGGCGTAACAGAGGTTGTTTATAGATGTTTCGTTGAAACTTCACCTAATTGGGAGTGAATCCAGTTTAACATTTAAGGTATCTGTATTCCGATCTATTGCATCCAGAGTCTTCGGAGACAAGCGTCCAGATCCTAGGAGTATACGTCAGAGTCAAGTACCAAATCAAAAGAACCTTCTTTCCATTGGGCACAGCTCAAAACCGGAAACAGAAAAGTTGAATTGAAAGATTTGAAAAAAATGCCGAAAACATGATGGAAGTGTGCGAGAAGAGAATGGAATGTCCAAGTGAAGCGATCTCGAAGAGAAGCAGATGATCTAGGCACCTCAGAGGAAAAAAACAAATACCTCTAACTAAAAGTTAGAAGATGCGGCGAGGTTGAAGAACGGCTAACGAAGCTTTGTGAAATAGTGAAAATCCAGACGAAAACCTTCAGGAACATATGTAATGACGATAAAAATATTGGAAATAACATAGAGCATGTGGAAATAACATAGTAACAGATAGAAAATGTAGAAATAACATAGTGATTAATTAGAAATGTGGAAACAACATAATGACAGCTAAAAAGTGTGGAAACAACATAGTGACACAAAGAAAATGTGGAAACTGCATAGTGACAGATAGAAAATGTGGAAACATGGTGAAAGAGAGAAAATGTGGAAACAACATAGTGACAGATAAAGAGTGTGGAAATAACATAGTGACAGATAAAAATGTGGAAATAACATAGTGAAAGAGAGAAAATGAAGAAATAACACATTGAATAAAATCTCCCAAGACGCACATGGACACGGACAGAAAATGTGGACATGACTTCAAGATGGAATCTCCCAATCAATCGTCTATTGCGAAAAGGCTTCAGGACAATAGATAAGTTAAGAAAATAAAGATTTGAAATTGTAGTTGTCTTATTAATCTCGAAAAAGTGTAATAAGGAAATAAAGGTTTGAAATTGAATTGGTTTTTTAGCCTAGAAAAGTGTAAAAAATAAAGATTTCAAATTGAAATAGTTTTATTAACCTAGAAATATTGTAAGCAGAAATTAAAGGTTTTCTTACACAAGGAAAGTGTAAAATAAATTAGATTCAAGTAGTTTTATTACCTTACAAAAATTGTAAACAAAATAGAGGATTGAAACTAAAGTAGTTTTATTGCTCTAAAAAGTGTAAAAAAATAAAAATTTGAAACAATTTTATTACCATATAAAAATTGTAAACCGAAAATAAAGGTTTCAAACATGTGGTTTTATTGTCCTAGAAAAATTTGCAAGCAGAAAATAAAGGTTTGTAGCTGAAAGTTTCATTATCCTAAAAAGATTATAAGTAGAAAATAGTTTAAAATTAAAATAGTTTTATTATCCTAGAAAAATTTTAAGCAGAAAATAAACATTTGAGGCTGAAGTATTTTTATTATCCGAGAAATATTGTAAGAAGAAAATGAAGGTTTGAAACCGAAGTAGATTTATTATCTTAGATAAACTGTCAGCAGAAAATAAAGGTTTAAAACTGAAGTAGCTTTATTGTCCTAGAAAAACTGAAAGCAGAAAACAAAGGTTTAAAACGGATGTAGTTTTATTATCCTTGACAAATTACAAGAAGAATTGAAAAGTTCGAAACTGAAGTAGTTTTATTATAATTAGAAAAATTGTATGCAGAGAATAAATGATTCGAATGGAAATAATTTTTTATCCTAAAAATAAAGTTTTGAAACTGAAGTAATTTTGTTACCCTTAAAAGATTATAAGCAAACAATGATGGTTTGAAACTGAAGTAGCTTTATTATCCTGGGAAAAATTGTAAGCAAAAATACCTGTTTGGGACTGAAGTAGTTTTATTATACTAGAAAAATGTAACCAGAAAGTAAAGGGTTGAAACTGAAGTAATTTTATAACTTCAATCTTAAGTAGTTTTATTAACCTAAAAAATTGTAAGCAGAAAAAAAAGGTTTTGAAACACTGTAAGCAGACAACAAAAATTTGAGACTGAAGTAGCTTTATTATCAAGATTATAAGAAACAAATAAATTTTTATAGTTGAAGTAGTTTTATTATCCTAGAAAAATTGTAACTAGAAACTAATGGTTTGAAATTGAAGTAATTTTATTACCCTTGCAAAATTGTAAGCAGAAAATAATGGTTTGAAACTGAAGTACCTTTATCATCGTAGAAAAATTGTAAGCAGCAAATAAATGTATGGAACATTACTAATTTTATTCTTATAGCCAAATTGTAAGTAGAAAATAAAGGTTTGAAACTAAAGTAATTTTATTACCCTTGACAAATTGTAAGCAGAAAGTAAAGGTTTCAAACGTAAGCAGTTTTATTATCCTAGAAAAATAATACGCAGGAAATAAAGGTTTCGAACTGAAGTAGTATACTACCCTAGAAAAATTGTTAGCAGAAAATAAAAGTTTAAAACCAAAGTTACCTTATTATCCTATGAAAATTGTAAGCTGAAAATAAATGTTTGAAACTGAAGTAATTTAATTACAATTGAAAAATTGAGAGCTGAAAATAAAGGTTTGAACATGAAGTAATTTTATTAACCTTGAAAAATTAAGATCAGAAAATAAAAGTTTGAAACTAAAGTAATTTTATTAACCTTGAAAAATTTTAAACAGAAAATAATGGTATGAAACCGAAGTAGCTTTATTATCCTTAGAAAAATTGTAGGCAGAAAATAAAGGTTTGGTATTGAAATAGTTTTGTTATCCTAGAAATATTTGTAATAAGCAAATAAATCTTCGAAACTGAAGTTATTTTATTACCCTTGTAAAGTAAAAAGCAGAAAATAAAGGTTTGAAACTAAAGTAATTTTATTCCCCTTGAAAAGATGTAAGCAGAAAATAATGGTTTCAAACTGAAGCATCTTTATTACCCTAGAAAAATTTAAAATAGAAAATAAAGGTTTGAAATGGAGTAGTTTTATCATAAAAAAATGATTAACAGAAAGAAGGGTAATCTTATTACCGCAGAATAATTGTAAGCAGAAAATAAAGGTTTAAAATTGAAGTAGTTTTATTAGTCTAGAAAAATTATAAGCAGAAAATAAAAGTTGAAAACTGAGGTAATCTTATTACCCCAGAAATATTTTAAGCAGAAAATAAAGGTTGGAAATTGAAGTAGTTTTATATAAGCAAAAAATAGAGGTTTGAATCAAATATGTTTTATTACCTGTGAAAAATTTTAATTAGAAAATATCAGTTTGAGATTGCAGCAGTTTGAAATAAAGGTTTGAAATATAAACAGTTTTATTATCCTAGAAAAACTGTAAGCACAAAATATGTTTTAAAGTACAGTATTTTCATTACCTTAGAAGTATTGTAAGAGGTTTCACTACCCGAAAGTGTAATAAAAAGATAGATTTAAAAGGATGTTGTTTTTTATCCTTAAAAATTGTAGGAAAAAAATTAATTTGTAGTAGTTTGCTTCTATATAGATATTATGCATACATACATACATACACAAATATATATATATATATATATATATATATATATATATATATATATATATAATATATATACGTGTGTATATCCTAAGTATGACATACATACACAAATATATATTATATATAATATATATATAGCTATATCTATATATATTACTCATTTATTAGTATATTGTATGTATTTATATATTATATATATATATATATTTTATATATATTATATATATGTTTCTTTTTATATATTATATATATAGTATATATAATATTATATATATACGTGTGTATATCCTAAGTATAAAAGGGCCCATTAAAACACTCTAGTTTAAAGTTTAGAAACTAATGACAAAAAATTGCATTGGCGAAATGTATTTCGCCAGTGTAACTTCTGTCATTCACAACTTGTTAAGGGTGGGAGACAGTCCAGCGAAATATATTCATAACTTAAAACCAGTGTTTTAAGGGCCTTTTATACTTCAGACGTATCCTCCTTTAACAGACGTA
>NC_061108.1:59212527-59215078 GCF_015104395.2 Macrobrachium nipponense | reverse complement strand
TTTAACAGACGTATATATAATATATATCACACACACACACACACACACAACACGACCATAATCAATATATATATATATAATAAATATAGTATATATATCCACAAGTAAAATGAATAGAGAGGGTGTAGGTCCTGACCGATCAGGACCAACACCCTGTCTATTATTTTTCACTTGTGGATATGTGGGATAAACGAGTCACGTGCTAAAGTGATTATAATCAATATATATATATATATATATATATATATATATATATATATATATATATATATATATATACACATATATATATATATATATATATATATATATATATATATATATGTGTGTGTGTGTTTGTATATATATATATATATATATATATATATATATATATATATATATATATATATATATATATACACATTATGTTACCATGTCAAATGACCCTTTTTACCTGAAAGGAGGGAATTCCTAACTGGTAACGTGACCTACCTTCGATGCTCCTATTGTCTGTCCTCTCTGCGTAGCTTAAATCAGTCATTAAATCTTTGGAAACTCTTGGGATACAAATAATAGAGTCTTCATTTTCCCCAAAATAACTAACATGGAAATGAAATAAACTGGATCTAAAATCCTAAAACAAATGAAACACCATAATCATGTTGAATTGAACTATCACCACTCATCCTCACTGTCAAATAACCCCATTAGTCTCTCTCAAATAAATGTCTAGAGAATTCATTTTCGGCAGTGACAAACAGAATCCATCTGTAAAAAAAAAAAACCACATTTGTTAAATACCAAGTAAATAAAGAGAATAGATAAATGTCCCATAAATCAACTAAGTGTTTTCCTGGACATCAAGTACTCTCTCACTCTTCAAAGTTTTCAATGTCTTTTTCTTTTCTATTGTACCTTAATTGATGGACCTTCTGACTCACTAACGTATCTTGTGATTACCACTAAAAGTTCTTGTCTAATGCTCTCCGATATTGCTACCTAGGGATTATATTCCATGCATGTGTCTCTACAAACTCACACATTCTAATGAATGTACGAACTTACGAATGCACGCTATTCTACTCTGATGTAGATGTCCTATTTAGCGCACTGATGTCAGTCATGTGATTCCAGTGATTCCAAACTGACCAGGTTATTTGCACGCTCGCGATCTACTCAAGCGGCTTGCTCAGTTTTATAACTTTTGTCTCGTTTGAACATCCTGAGGAATTCACTGTTTGGAAATTTTCTAAAGCTCCAAAATATTCGAGGCTGTACTGTTTTCACATCCAACTACCTGTCACTCATTCTCAACCTGATTTCCACTTATTACTTACCAGTGCCTTTTACATATATATTTGTCACCCAAGTATTTCAATATTTGTATTTTACAATGCCTCATTGTTCAGTTTATAATAAGTACCCTTTAAAAATGTTTAAATATCATGTTTTTTAACGCACACCTAAAGCTGTGATAGAAAAAAAAAAAAGAGTCAAAAGTAAAAGGAAAGGATCGGAGTGGGGCATGAGCTAGTACTACAGCTGAGTGCGGCCAGGGAGGCAAGATGCTTCCTTGTGAGCAGTTGGCCAAACTTTCCCTACACATGGCTCTGTGGTTATGGGTATAGACATGGGTATGGCAATGAGCATAGTAAAGTTAAGTATATCCTAGTTTAACCAGACTATTGAGCTGAATAACAGCTCTCTTAGGGCTGCCCCGAAGGATTGGATATTTTTACATGGCTAGGAACCTATTGGTTACCTAGCAACGGGACCTACAGCTTATTGTGGGATCCGAACCACATTATGTCGAGAAATTAATTTCAAATAACCAGAAACAAATTCCTTTCATTCCACATTGGCAGAGTGGGGAATCGAACTCGAGACTACCTATTCGGAGGGGAAGCACGTAAACCACTCGTCCAACGAGGAACTAATAGATATGGTATAGGAAATGGGTAAATATATGAATATGGTTTGGATATGAGTATGGGGAGGGTATGATACAGACAAGGGTATAGGAACTAGCAAATGCGAGCGAAAGCGAGTATCTAAGAGTTTAAAGTTAATATTACATACCATCATGAAAATATTGTTCAATGACCATTTGTCTGAGAATGAATGACACATTAAAATTTTTTAAAAATAAACAATGCTGATACTCGCAATCTTCAATGAATCTAATTTTGTGGAACCTGAAACCACAAAAGTCCGTGCGACAAATACGACAAGAAACGCAATTAAATTTCTCGCAGATGGACAAACCCTTATTACTGATGATCTTAGAATTCGGAGCTCTCCAATATCCTCCGTGTTTCCTAAATAATTCTACATGCTACTTTCCTAGAGATATGTTTCAAATAATCCATGAACCTAGGGCATTAATATTTTGTTTGCATAGACCGAGCTTGGTATGGATGGCTAGGTGCCTACAAGTAGCTATCTCGGTCATACTGAAGATTATCTTGAATCTTTGGTCCTCTATACAGCTTACAGATTTATGTTATTATTATTATCGCCATCCTTATTATTGAAAATGTTCACAAATTCATATGTAATTATTCACTTC
>NC_061108.1:59195027-59207527 GCF_015104395.2 Macrobrachium nipponense | reverse complement strand
GTTTTGGACATTCGTTCTTCTCCTTCTCCTTTGGATGGTTTGGTGAGAACTGGTTCCTTTTTTACTATATACCTTTTAATTTGTATTAATTTTAATTTTTGTAAATACTTTTTTTCTTAACTTAATCTTTTTATATAGAAAATTATGTTTTTTTAAACTTTAACGTATTTTATGTTGGTCTTACAGATTGAGGATGCACGTAGATAATATGTGAAACGTTCTCTTGTTAATAAATATGGCCCTTTTTGATGTGTATGTTGGACCCTGCTTTATGCTGTTATATAAATAAAGATATATATATATATATATATATATATATATATATATATATATATATATATATGTCTGTTCGAGATAAGAAAAAGCTTATGTGAGAAGTGGTCCTTTGTATTCCACAAAGCAAAATATGCATTGTAAAGACAATTGCTTCGAAGCACAATGGGGGGAGAGAAAGAGAGAGTTGACGTGTCTTTGTCCTGGGTTTAAATAGCGCATTCATATGCAACAAAAGTTTTGGAAGGGTCCGATCTTAGCCCCGACAATGCCAATGCTAAGAAGGAACATCTTGGTTATTTTGCATTTTCATAACTTCTTGGACATTACACAAAGATAGTTACCGTATGTACCTTACCTCATAGCAAGGTGTGTATGGTGGAGTTTAATATCAATGAAAATTGCAACGAAATATTTTGATTTTCCTTTTCCCTTATAATTTCTTCTTAATTCTCTCGATGATGCTAAAGGATGCATATATCAAATTCCGTGTAAGTCTTATGATTACTGTCATAAGTGTTAAAGCTAAAAAAAAAATGAAAAGACAATGGAAAAGCATAAAAATGTGTAAGATATGCACAGGTGAACAGTGGAATTTTTTTTTCAATTTAGTGAAAAAATAATGTAATCAAGGGCAAAACAAACAGTTAATTAATGCACAAGAAAGAAGAACGAGACGTCATGGAGTCTCGTTTTATTAGAGAAACCTACTGTATGAATTTGAATGTTAGTCAAAGGAATGTACAAATTTTATCCATAAAAAAAACAGAATTAATTTTGACTTCGTCCGTCCACTGAGATAATATGTATAAAATGTAAAATTTAAAATATGTATTGAAATCTAATTCTTAGAGTCATTCAACGGCCTTAGTATCAGAGAAGAAAGTCGCTCCGGTCCAGCTGCCTTGTTTCCTTTTGACATTCCAAATGGGCCTCGTACTTCTTCTCTCGCGGAAATGTGGTCTTCCAGAGCAACGCTGTTAACATCAGCCATAACGTTTGGTTCGTTGTAACTCCCGACAAAATTACTTTCAGCAAAAACCGTCTCAAAATGGATGCTGATTCGTTTGTATATCGATCAAATGTCTCCCTCCAACTGAAAACAGACCATACTTGGCGAGAGTCTCTCTTCTGTATTAACCATTTGCATCTATTTTGTTGAAGCACTGGTGCATCAGGCTGCCTTAAAGACTGTCTTGTCTTCGTGGCATTTTCATATACTGTTTTATCTGATTTCTCATGCAAAGTGTTCCCACCGAGTTCATCCCCATCATTGGGTACAAATGCCCAGGGATCCAAAACAAACTTGAAAACATTTCTACACGCAGTCTGATTGGCAATGACTACCCTCTTCTGCACTTGGAAATGTCATTACATACTAAAGATGATTTTGACAAAGTTGACCTTTCTACTAAACCTGCGAAAGCACTGAACCATTCTTAATTGTAACAGTTGTTGGTGTATGTAAAAAAGCAATAGGTCATTAGTTGCTATTGCAAAATCTTCAATATGATTTAAACATTTAGGTGACTACAGTGCCTGGTCCATTTGCAATTGCCATTATTGGCCTTCACAGTAAGTTTAACCACCATTTAAAGTAAAAAATCCTTGTTTCAAATTATTTAAGGAGTAAGATTAAAATTTTCACACTATTCTCTTATCACTCGTCCATGATGTTTAATGACTGGTCCGGGTGAGAGGTATAAGTTATTCCATAATCATAGTCATTAAAGCAGTAATGATTACCCATTCTGGTATTATGGTCACCAATAATCAACAATTTCTATTCTCCTGAAGGTATGCAAAGGATCAGTTGCTAAAATAAGGGGAGCTATTCTATACAGCATGAAATTCTGTAGTGGTAAACATTACTGATATGTAAGAGTCGAGATTAAGATGGTTTGGTTGTGATGGGGATGAGTGAGGAGGAAGGAATGAAAAGCAATTGGATGGAATCTGTTGCGGGTAGAAAGTCGAGAGAAAATCAGAAGATTAGAAGGCATGGTAAAGTGAGGGGGAATATGGAGAAGAAGAGTATAGCAGATGGAAATAATTTTTTGACAAAAGCAGCTGGAGAAAATGCATCAAGGCAACGAACCCTATATTATTGGAATAATGGTGTAGATGAAGAAGAATGGGTTGAAGCTGAGGCTGTAATCATTGAGAGAGCTGTAAGGACAAATAACTAACTGGATGATCCAGAGGAGAGTAAGTAAAAATGGATCTGGGAAAAAATCAGTACCAAGACAGCAGCAGTTTAAACCACAGCCAGTCTAATGAGACAAACAAAGCATCAAAAGTCTGTCAGTCGGTTCTAGCATCTGAAACGTAGGAGCAAAGAAACTAAAAGAAACCCAGCAGAAGAATACCATTCAGGCCAAGCACTGGTTGACAACCATAAATGATGCAGAATACCAGACCGAAGGAGAAGGGACATTTAAACTAAAGATTAATAATAACACGAGATTCATTGCAGAGTTTGATCGCTTTACGTTATTGTCTCTTAATTGTTTTTTTTTGTATCTGCTCGTTTTTTATTACTTGCCACCCCCTGTTAAATCCCCCAGACTTGTATCATTCCGCTTTCCAAACTAGGAATGCTGCTCGGTTAGAATATCAAAATTGGTAATAGGGGATAGAGAAGTGCAGAAATTCTGGAAATACATTAGAAGCACATACAAATTGAAGTGGTAAGGAACTGGCCTGTGAATGGAGCATGGAATGGCTAATATGTGTGGATGGCACAACGTTGATTCAGGAGAAATCTGAATTCGACAGGGCATATGTACAGCAGAGTCGATAGACACTGCATTTTCACTATTTCCCAACTTAGCTGCAGTTAGAATTCCACTGATGACGAAGCACTTATCGCTTACTATTCCCTTGGGCGTAAGTTATTCCAAAGGCATAGAGAACTGATTATTAAACTAAAATTTCAAATTAAAATATATATGTGTATATCTATATATAGTTATATTTGGATTTAAAATTTGGTTGTTGAACGAAAATTTCAAATTCAAAATTAGCTATATATATATATATATTATATATATATATATATATATATATAGTATATATATATATTGTATATACATACACACATATACATATATATATATATAGGATATAGATATATATTATCTATATAGATATATTTTATATATATATGATATATATTATATATAAAAATATATATATATATGATAGATATAGAATATGTAAATATCATAAAATATAGATATTATAGATATAGAGATAGATATATATAGAATATATATAGATATATTTTAATAGATATATCTATATATATATCTATATATGGATTATAATATATACGTTCTCTATATTATATAATATATATATATATATTCTATATAATATATAGAATTATACTATATATATATTATAATATATATTATCTATATTATATAGATATAATATATATATATATATAATTAATATATACTATATATATATATCTATATATAGATTTAATATATATAGGATAGTAATATATTAGATATATCTATATAAAATATATATAGTTATAATAATATATAAGATTTATTATATATATATAGATATAATATATATATATATTTATTATCTATAGATATATATATATATATATAAAAATATATATATATATATATATATATATATATATATATATATAATAATATATATATATCACATCAGGCGAAAAACCATGAATATAGAGGAAGAGGTGTCCAATCAGACGACAGTCATGTATACGTGTTTTATTATAAAGAAACGTTTCATGTTGTCAACAAACACTCATCAGTCTGCAATTGAAATTCAACATTAAAATAAACTTAAAAATTACAATAGAAATTAAATAAACTTAAAAATTACAATGAAATTTAAAAAATAATCAGAACGCTAAAATAGGGAATGAGAGAAAACTACCTATTCATAAAGAAGGAAAGAGCTGAGTGACTAAAAACGGTAAGGTCTGCATACAACGTAAACCTCACGCCAGAGAGAGAGGAGATGGACGAGGTGTTGGAGTTTAAACTAGTGAAAGGTGCTTAATAAACAATGACTCAAGGGTAGTTAGATGGGTAGTTTGTTTTGTGGTGCCAATTATAGAAAAATGTTTCTTTTCGATAGTAACCTTACAACTCTCTGCATGAATTCTTATATATTAGAGAACTCGGGATTAGAGATTCTGGACCCAGTTCTATAACTTAATCGCAAATGGCTGTAATAACGGACTTGTAACAGTCTCCGTGAAGAACCAACATAAATACCAAGACATCTTGGGCATTCAAATTTATATATGATATTGGACTTCATGAAATCCTGTAATTTGTCCTTGTAATTAAAAAACCCTCCAATTTTTTGTGGATTCATGGGAATAAGATTAAGTTTAAAAAACCAAATTCCTTTTCAATAATATTTCTGACTTTTACACGTAAACTGTCTGAATGAATAAATGGGATGGGTGCATACATAGTTAATTTAGGTACATTAAAATTAAGGGTGGGTGCTGACAGATACCTCGTTAGCAATTTACTAATAATGTTAAAAACCAGCTTTTGGGAAACGAGTTCTTAACCAATTTTCTAAAAGAAAACTCGATTTCAAGATGAAAGGAGAGCCAATCAGATGTGTACCGAAGGGCCCTAAAAACCAAAGTAGATATAGCATTAATCTTAAAATTACGGAAACACGAGCTAAAAAAGTTGTTTCCGAGCCCAGTGAAGGTACTCTTTCTAAAAACACTTGTGTTGAAAAGTTGGTTATCTCTAGTTATTTTTATATCCAAAAAGGCCAGGGAGTCATCTTTCTCATTTTCCAACGTAAATTTAATGTTAGGATGGGCTTCATTTATGTAATCTAAAAAAAAGCTGGCATTGCCACGAAAATTAAATAAGGCAAAAGTATCGTCAACATATCGTCTATAAAAAAGTGGCTTAAAATTCCCAGGACAATCATTAAGAAAATTCTCCTCCAAATGTCCCATAAAAAAAATTGCAAACAAACGGTCCCAAAGGAGAACCCATGGCAACCCCCTCTGCCTGCAGAAAGAGCTGCCCATTAAAAACAAAGGTGGCATCTTGCACAGAAGGTCTCATCATTACTACAAAAACTTTATCCAAAATTATTTCAATTGTCTGAGAAACAGGGACGTTAGTGAACAATGATTCAACGTCCAAACTAGCCATATACAAATCACCATCCTGTAAAATAATTTCTTGCTGAAATACATAACCATTCTTTAACGAATATTTAGAGTAAGCATATTCATTGAGTATTTTGACCAAGAATTTGGAAATATTATATGTCGGGCTATTGTTTGCGGACATTATCGGTCTCAATGGTATACCGTCTTTGTGTATTTTTGGAAGCCCATAAAGAATGCCAAAGGAAGACCCGGTAACAAATAGTTCTTGGTAGACATCATCAGAAATAACTTTTTCCTGTTTAAGCTTTCTAAGAAAGCGATTGATCTTGTCTTCGTTTTTGTAAATATCAACAAAGTTGGGTTCACCAATTAGTTTAAATTTAGAGCCATCAGACAAAATAACTTTCATTTTTTCAAGATAATCAGCCTTGTCCAGAATCACTATTCCTTTCCCTTTATCTGGTTTACATATCACTAAGTTATCATTTTTACCCAACCTTCTAAGAATTTCAGAGTCCTCCTTTCTGAAGTAAGGGGCCCACTTCACCCTGAGTTTTCTGTAATTATCATGTAACAGTGATGATAGTTTCTGCTGAAGAACTGCCATATTTAGATTACCATAATTGAAATTCTTAAGCCTATGGAAAAGCACCTCAAACGGAAAATAAAAGAATGCAAAATTGGGTCTATATGAAGGCAAACAGAAATCCAATCCAAGTGACAATAAAAATTCCTCTCTCTTTGACAAGACATATTTAGAGTAGTTAAAAATACATGAATGTCCATTATCCAAAGTAGGAGCATAAATCCCCAAAGATTTCAATTTTCTCTGGTGACGGGCTTGAACATCAGTGACATATTTGTTAATACCTTTAAAAAACAGCTTCTTAAAAATAATCAAATCAATCATAGATAACAAAGGAAATAGTTGTTCCCGCAGTTGTTGACACTGGGTCCAGAATCTCTAATCCCGAGTTCTCTAATATAAGAATTCATGCAAAGAGTTGTAAGGTTACTATCGAAAAGAAACATTTTTCTATAATTGGCACCACAAAACAAACTACCCATCTAACTACCCTTGAGTCATTGTTTATTAAGCACCTTTCACCTAGTTTAAACTCCAACACCTCGTCATCTCCTCTCTCTCTGGCGTGAGGTTTACGTTGTATGCAGACCTTACCGTTTTTAGTCACTCAGCTCTTTCCTTCTTTATGAATAGGTAGTTTTCTTCTCATTCCCTATTTTAGCGTTCTGATTATTTTTAAATTTTATTGTATTTTTAAGTTTATTTAATTTCTATTGTAAGTTTAAGTTTATTTTAATGTTGAATTTCAATTGCAGACTGATGATGTGTTGTTGACAACATGAAACGTTTCTTTATAATAAAACACGTATACATGACTGTCGTCTGATTGGACACCTCTTTCTCTCTCTCTCTCTATATATATAGATATATATATATTTATATATATATAGTATATCTATTATATAATATATATATATAAAATATTATCTAAAGATATATCTATATATATATATCTATATATATATAATAATCTATATATATATATAATCAAAGATATATATATTATATACTATCTATATATATATATATATCTATATGATATATATATAATTTAAATATTAATTAATTTATATATATATATAAATATAATTCTAATAATATATAGATATATATATATATATATCTATATATATATATATATTAAATATATATATATCTATCTATATATATATATATATATATATCTATATATATATATCATATATATATATCTATATATATATATATATATAGATATATATATCTATATATATATATATATATATATCTATATATATATATCTATATATATCTATATATATATATGATATATATTATATTATATATATATATATATGATGATATATATATATATATATATACTATATATATATAGATATATATATAGATATATACTCTATATATATATATATATCTATCTATATATCTATATATATATATCTCTATATATATATACTATCTATATATATCTATATATATAGATATATATATTATCTATATATATATATCTATATATATATATATATATATATATATATATATATATATATATATATATCTATATATATATATATAGACTATGATATATCATATATATATATATATGTCATATATCTAGATATATCTATATATATATATCTATATATATATATCTATATAATCTATATATATATGTATATATATAGATATCATCTATATATATATACTATATATATCTATATATATATATCTATATATATATAATATATATATCTATATATGTATACTATAGATATATCTATAGATATATATTATATATATATATATATATATCGATATATCTATATATATATCATATATAGATATATCTATATATATATATATATATAAGTATATAGATATCTATATATATATATAGATATATCTATATATATATATATATATATATATATCTATATACGTATAATAGATAGATATCTATCTATATATATATATATAATATATATATATATATATATATATATATATATATATATATATAATATAATCCCTTTACTCAAAACATCTATGATTAGCACAAACAGAAGTGGGCCAAGTGTTGATACTTGGTGTAAACTAACTCTAACAAAACCTTTTCTACTGTCACAGGTTATTACTACTGTTCTTGTTCTTTCACACATCATGTCAATATAATTATCTGGAGCTCACCTCTTTCTTAAACATCAAAATACTGCAGCCCTCCCTATTCTATCAAATGCCTTCCCTGCGTCCACAAATGTAATGTACAACTTCCAATTACCTGCTAACCTCTTGTCCTGCAATTGTCTTATTATCATGACATCATTAAGAGTTTCTTTCCCCCTGATGAAGCCATAATGATTTTCAGCAGTTTTTACTATTGCCCACAATCCTCAGCAATGTCCTTTCTAAAACCTTCAATAAATGTTCAGTTAGCTTAATTCCTCTATACCTACCACACTCTCTAATATCTCCCTTCTGTTTCAATACTTTACCATCACAATTTCCGCCCATTCGTTTAGCATTACCTCTTCCTTCAATACTGCTCCTAAAGGGCTAGTGTCCATTCTTCCCTTTTAATTCCAAGCATCTTCAGCATTTCAATTTCCACCTCTGATGGCCCTAAAGGGTTGCCAGTCTCTAATCTACTTAACCTCTGTTAATCGAATCTTCGTCACTGGCCATCCCCACCTCCCTCAAATCCCCTCTTTTGCTTTCTGTTTAAAAGACATTTTTAATAATCAGACCATCTATGTTTTATGACATCACCCTTATGTAAGTTACTTCCTTCTCTATTGTTGATGACACCTTTTGACCCAGGGCTTATCGTTGCTTTTTCTGTGAATTTGATATTCTGTAAAAATCCTTTTTACCGTCTCTCTGCTTCACTTTTTGTTCAGCTCTTCTTTAGGTGTTTCCTTAGCTGTGCCCAGCAGCAGCATAGTCTCCCTTTCCACTTTATTATATAGATCCAATCATTGAAAACCCTAGACTGCTGCCTGAGTCCTGCACCTCTATTCTGCTACCACTTTTCATCGCATTCTGTCACTCCATAGCCATTGTTTACCTAATTACTTCCTCTCTACCATTTCCACATAGTTTTATATCATTCCAGACATTCTCTACTTTACCAACTCCCTCCTCTTTCAAATTTATTCCCAATTGATTTCTTTCTTTCATGCACCTCACCGTTGTTCTGGATTCCATATTTTATTTCTTAATCTCTTCAAACCCTTCATGGGTTTTCTATTCCTCATCTTGATATCCTTCTTCAGCGAGCTATGTTGTCTCACACCTGTCTCATCAAAGATAACCTGCAACTTACTATGGGTACTGCCTCTGCCTTCCATCCTAACCATTAGTATCATTTGATACTAAATAATAACCTGCCTTCACAAAACATGCCTTCATACAAAGTGATTCAAAACCCTTTACCATTCATAAAATACACTCCATCTCCATTCCTTACTCCAAACCCTTGGCCCTCATGAACCTCCTCTTAACCACTCATACTCACCACTGAATAACTCTTACTCCATTGATAACTGTTCATCTATCACATTGACTATTTCCCTTAATTTTCCTATTGAGACATCAACATTCTATAACCCTATTCCAATTTTCCACTCCTTCACTCACTTCTTTGACCACAGCAATAACCCTTGTCCATTTATCATGCCAGTGAAGGGATCCTAACTTGCATCGCCTGTGGGGAACACTATCCCTATTGTAACTCCTTTACGCATCTGGCAAAGTTCGAAGATATGGCTACATTATTTACTCACTTGTGCCCTTGCAGTTGTTAACCTCAGTTATTGGTAATGGGCCTAGCCTTTGGCTAAACATTCTATCTGCCAGGCAACTGTTTTCAGTTTGGTTGCCGTTTACAGCATGCTGGAATATAGTGGTAATATTCTCACACCCTCACAACTTCTTGATGGTCCTTTACACCTGGAATGTCTCCAAGAATCAGGCTATAAACGGGTTTATCTAAAAACATAGCATATAATTCTCTCACATAGTACAGAATTATCACGTTAATCTTTGCAGCGTAATAACTACAGACAATCTTATCAGTGGGCACACAGCCACATATTTCTTTTTGGGCATGTGATCCAAATTACCAGACTTTACTTATGACTGCAAATTTACAATATGTATCTCTCAACATTATTACTTTCTCTTTTTAAATAACTTTCATTAACAAGTAAATTCTAGTTTCTCCTCCTCTGCTCCTCAGTTCATCATGCTCCTAACACAAGAGGTAGTTCAGCTCCAACTGCTAGATTCAGTTGTCATTTTTAACATAGTCTTCCAACCTGGCTATTCCAACCTTCACAAATCATGATAGCAGTCGCCTTACCAAGTTCTTCCACTAAAATAGCATTAGTCATCTTTCATATTTTGAACTTCCTCTGGTCCTCATTCCAAATAAATACAGTTTTTTTTTTTTTTTTTTTTTTTTTTTTTTTTTTTTACCAGATATCATGGTTTGTGGCACACTGAACACCTACTTTCAATCTTGTCTGTTAGCTTCTGCTTGGCCATCTTGTAGTCCTTGCTTCTTTGGTTACTCTCTCTGGGCTTCCTCATTTGCTTCTGGCATTCCACTAAGCTTATCCCATATGCTTCTAAGTACAGATCAGCAAACTTCACCATCACATCCTTGTCCTTTAACCCTGTCTCCTTGAGGATTACTGCTATCTCATTCAGACAAGTGCTGATAAACCTTTTCTTGTTGGCAAATATCCTTAATCACTAAACTCTTTTCTGCGTTTAAATATTGTTTTTGTATCCTAGCTAAAAACTGATGTGCAATATCACCTTGTTTTGGTTTACTTTCACTGAATTTCTTTCTGTATCTTTCTTTAGTTATTTCATACCTCCTCAAAAACGACCTCTTGTGGCTATTGTAGTTCAAGGCTTTATCATAAAACATACTCTCAGTAATGAATTGAGACAAATAGCCCACTCATCCCTAGGCCACCCATGGGTTTGTGCAAAACTCTCAAATCTCTCAATTGAAGCGTCCATGTCATAGAGCTTTTCTTGGAATCTGGGTAACTTGGGCTTTGATGTAAATACAGGGTTGCAGATGCTAATTTATCATTCTAGTTTCACTACTAACTTCTTCTTTGACTGTTAACAGTAGAAGTTCATGTGTATATGCTTCTTCCTGCATTCTCTCTTCATAAGCCCTCTGTGACAGCCTCTGCTCACTTCCTCTCAGACTTTATTGCCTATTCCCTTGTTGCGTGTCACTTGTGTGGGCTAGATCATGATTTTCATGAACAAAATATTTTATTTTTTGTCCTTCTAAACTCACTCACTGGTCAGAATTGCATGAGCTTGGCTACCTCTGTCGCTGCCATCGTAAAATGTACGACTGGACCCAAGTACCGATACTTGAAATACCTTGTCACAGCCTCTATTTTATCACAGTATGCGTGCTGTAGGTATGTGAGGTAATGGTCAATGGCTTTATGCCAAGTGTGATTAAAACCCCATAAGATATATAGATATATAAAGTTTATTTTTAACACATGTCCAGGAGGCAGTGCTAATTTTTGAATGATCATACTCTGAGTAATGGTAGTAAGGATTGACCTTTGAATGGCTTCTCTAACAAAGCAAACAAACAGAATGTTTATGTTAAACCGAAAGCACTGCATACCTTTTTTCTGTCTACATGAGATAACTGGAGACTTCTTAAGATTTGCCTTGTCTTAATCTTCACCATCTTTGTAATTGGTCCCAACTAAGGAAAGCTCAGGCACATATACCCATTCGCAAAAGTGACATTATTTCGGTTAACTTGGACAGCCTGGAAATCTCTCGGAATTCATAATTGACTTACTTTTTAAATAAGTTAGTTAAACTAAAACTTCTCCAATATTGCACCAGGCAATTATGTTGTAAAAAAATAAGAAGCTCTACGAAATTAATGTAGTACACTCAACTTCCAGAGTATTACTGTAAATAAAATGCTTTATCTGCTCCCGAAATTGTAACATGAAAATGGGAATAAGGGAACTACGTAAAGGAAAAAATCTCCTTTACAAAATGCATACTCTGACAACAGACAAAGTACCCTTACACCTACATCCTGCGTAGAGCAGAAATGAAGAAATAAAATATAGAAACAGTAATGTTGAAAGTAAAATCTACAGATGCAACCACAATGTTTTACTGAATATCTATGGTGCATCATTATGCCGTGGCCGGAGATATTGAGTTAAAAGCCACAATGATGTATATGATACTGTATTTTTTTTTTTTTTCAAAATACAAAAGGGTTAAAAGACGGGGAGCTTTTGGCCGTTTGCACAACTGTCCTCTTCATGAAGTCAACTGAAGAAAAAATACATATTATTCTTGAAAGACAGATTGAAATTTTTTATTTTTATCACAGCCCAGGAAACTATCAAACCATCTTGTGAATAAAGCGGTCATGTAATGGCCGTTTCACCTCGTCTGTAAGCCAACCGTTGG
>NC_061108.1:59177527-59190027 GCF_015104395.2 Macrobrachium nipponense | reverse complement strand
ATATATGTGTGTGTATCTGTGTTCCAGATCTACTACAATATTTCATAATTTCCATGTTTCCCTATACAACATATTTATATCAAATGGCCTCGAAAAATCCTTTTTGCCAAACTTGCAACAAAGATGACACCTATCCTTTCTTCACCCAAGCTTGAGATGCTTTGATTCGATGTTATTTTACTGTAAACTACAGCTCTACTCTGTTTCAGTAATCTTGCTTCGTATCCCCTCCAGAGAGTAACAATAGTCTCGTTCTTTTATCGCATGTTTGAGGTTCACGCATGTGTTTGTAGAATAAGTGGGCCTGAGCAGCTACAAGCGATCTGCATAATGAAATAGTAGAGATAATTAATGGAGTTTCTGCATGAAGTTCGTAAAAACGTTGAACGCATTTGCATGTTAAACCTGTCATGAGTAAGAGTTATTACAACAGTAATTATGGCACGAGAGTCGATTCGCTTTCAGCATAGATAACTAACAACATATAACTTCCTAATTGATTTAGCGGTTTTTGTTTTCGTTGTTGTTAGCGACTTTGCTCAATATATTGGAGACAGAAGTGTGATTGATGCAGAGAATCATTTAACGTGTAGGCATCATGCAAATGTCTAGATTATTATACAATATCACATACAAGAACATCTTGCCTTTTCCCTCAGCATTTCCCTATTTCAATACACATTTCACTGGTAACTTACATTCAACTTCTACATTGTCACCATTAAGGACACTGACGTCAACATTCCAATAAGTTTCATAGACCCTTGTTTTACATACACACTTCATATATATATATATATATATATATATATATATATATATATATATATATATATTATATATATATATATATGTATATATTATATGTATGTATATATATATATATATATATATATATATATATATATATATATATATATATATATATATATATGTGTGTTGTGTGTTAACTGCACTTAAAGATAAGGTGTAATGGACTTTGTTGCGTACGGATTGAAATGTGCAACAGAACAGTTCTGTGTATTGTGAAAAAGCTTCAAGATATCAGTGAATACTTTGGGCGCTTAAACGGCAGAAGCCTACGTGGTAAAACATTGTCAGGCCTCAGAGGCAAAAGCGCAAGTGTGCAGTTTGACGAAGCTGCTCGTCGAGTGTCGAATGATCGTGACGTCAGAAACATGGTTTTATGTGTGTCTGTTCGTGCGCCAAACAGGGCACGTTCGTAGAAGCTTCTAGAACAATTTAATGTGTGCGTACGTACGAACACCAGGGCTTTTTGGAGTGCAATATAATAGGACGTCGGGCGAAAAGCTGCTATTCTAGAAAAAAAGAAAGAAACTGTTCACGTGTTAAAGGAAAGGAGGTCTGGAGGAAAGCACAGAAGATCCATCCAGGAGTATAATAGTGATAAAAGAGGCTTGTTAAACAATTGGACATTTTACAGATATCCTGAGAGAAGCTGAAGTACAGAGGAAAATTATTTTCTTTTCTCCCACGTCATAATTACGTTTGCTATTGTCGTTAAGTACGTAACCATTTTCCTTTTATTTATGCTAATTGTGATTTCTTCTCACAGATGGATTCGAATGTCACCACATACAATGAATTCTGTGACTGACATTTTTATCCCTTAATTTTTGGGAAAATAGGAATTGTGATTGAGTTGATGAGCTTTTATAAAAAAAAGTAATGAGTGACATTTTAGTTGAGAAAATCACTATTGTGAGTGATTGTATTTCATGTTTTGGGGATTTCCAATTCATTTCCTTTTTCTCCATGTTAACTTTTTTGGGGGGAAATGAAGAGACTATTTTTGTATCCCAGAATTTTGTTTTAGCCTACATCTTGACCTAGCTAAAGAGATGCCAGTTCGTGGAGGAGGCTTTAGATGAGTCACGTTATCAGGTGGTGTTTTTCTTTTCTTTATTAGACAAGGTCAATTAGACCCTTGTAACAGTCAGTGGCAGTCGGGAAAGGCAATCAGGCCTATGGATTACGTTTCTTCAGAGACTTGTGGGCTGCAGAGAAAATCATGTAGATGTTAGGGAAAGGGATTATAGTTTGTCCATTGGCACTCGGTCGGCGAGGTGTGGTTCTGGGTGGAGTCAGCAGATCTGTTCACTGAGAGCTCAGCCTTCTAAGACAGGGCGTTTCAAAGGGTGTTAATTTCCCGGGGTTAGAGGCAAGACTGATAGTACGGTACGGTACGGAATGTTTCTCCATTCCATACTTCGTACTTGGCTAAAATACCGTACCGTAATTTTGAATCATACCCTCAATAATTTTTCCGTACCGTACGGTAAAGATAACGTACCGTAAATCCGTACCTTTATCGTACTATAAGCTAACTCACTCTACATCAGTAAAATTTCTTCTTTATTAAAATTTCAGTGTTAGCAGGTATAAATTAGCAAAGGGACTTTATAGGTACATACACGTCTATAGATTTAGTTGCTGGAATGATAATAATGATGATAATGATGATAGTATTAACGGTATGATTCCTCCTAACCCAAGTCAATAGTCGCTAAAGATAGAAGGAATGAAATAATTTTTATTTTATTTTAGACCTTAAGATAAAAATAGTAATTACTACTACTAGTAATGTCTAATCACAATAGAACAATAACAAAAACAACACCTACTACTACTGCTGCTGCTGCTGCTGCTGCTGCTAAGAATATTCGTAAATAAAAAAAAAATTGCTATATTATTAGTTATTATCAATACTGTTCCCTTGTTTTTAACATAGACCAAGAGTATTCACTTTTGGATTCATAAAACATATTTTGCCAAGAATCTATTTATTTGGTACATGTAATACAATGTATAGAATCTTATTCAAAATATTTCCCAGTATTATGATTCCTTGCGTAATAATAATAGTGTTCAAACCATGACCTCCTCTTTTAAGAGTCTTATTAAGAAAAACAAAGTATAGAACAGTCTAACCAGCAATGGAACATAAAAGCATTGCCTAACGTTACCATGCAATTAATAACTGAAAAAAATATTTTTCTCAACATTCATAAAGGCAGTATGTATTAGGAACATACCTTCCACTAGCGACTTTCTTCTAATCAAACATATGAGTTCAAACTGATAATGTATGACATCTTAGAAACATAATGGCATCTATTATATCCTCCTTGATGCCTAGTCTTAGTTCATCCAAAATGTTCGCAACCCCGAGAATGTGCGTTCTACACTCACTTGAGTGACAGGAAATGCAAGGGCTACCTCGGCTAGAGCCTTCATATCTTGATGTGGATGTTTGTTCCAACACTTGAATGCGTCTTCCCTTTTTTCAATTCGAGTACAGTTATTGAAATGAACGAGGGTTTGTTTTATTTCAGTTAATCGCAAAGCATCATTATCCACTACTTCATTTTCCCTCTTTCGATTGTTATAAGCAGCAGACGATATTTGGTTAATTATATCTTTCGAGGTCTCTTCATTTTCACTTTGACTTCATTCAAATTCTTCTCTTCAATTTGTTTTGTAGAATCATCCTAAAAATCATTTGAATTTTGCAATGACATAATTCTCTTCCACAATGCAGTGAGGTGCAGCTTTGCAAGATCTTTTTGTGGATCAACTAAAAGGCACTGAACTCTTGGATCAAGATAAATGGCTGTAAGGAATGGTGCATTGTTGAGTAGAGAAAGCTCTCGATTCTCCATGGCAGTTATGGCACTAAGTGATATATCTAAATAAAATTATCGTACCGTAATTCCGTACCGTACACCTAGGCTAAATTAAATATCAACCATACCGTACCGCACCCCGTACCGTACCGTACTCCGTTCTGTGCCATAACGTAATACCAGCCTTGGTTAGAGGTTAGGTATTCGTGACGGTCGATTATGCATACAAGAGGGTAGTCGTGAGTTTTATAGAAATCTGCCATCGCATGTGTGATTATATATATATATATATATATATATATATATATATATATATATATATATATATATATATATATATATATATAACAGGGGACTGGATATATGAATAAATGGACACACTAAACTAAATAAAGTAGGGCCGAGTTTGGTATTTAAGACATATGCAAAGCGGCAAATCCCTTAGACATGCACACAAGACAAATTTTATAAACATACCCGATTGTACCAGGGATATTGCGGGCTGCAAATGACCTGAATAGCAGAACACTTACATGACTGTGATGCCAGAGGTCAAGAGAGTTCACGTGAAATGGAAAACACACGTACATCGAAACAGAGAGGAATCTATAGAGTGCGTGCATTCATTTGTCCATTAGTAGGTGCAAGTAGATCAGATATAACTCCAGTATGGGACCTTATCGATTCATTAGACAAAACTGTCAGTGGTAACCCAAAAACTGGAAGGTGCTAGAAGATCCATCAGAAGGTAAAGTGAAAGAGAGACTTTGAAAAAACTTGTACAGTGACATTGGTTTAAGCTTCTAGAAAAGGGGAAATGCAGAAAGATTTATAAGAGATTTATCCATTTCATTTCTTGGGTTTATTCCAGTGTCTGATAATTGTGGATTTTTTATTTCAGGATGGATTCGATTGTTGCTACTTAAAATTAATTTTTTGGATTTTAATATGATATTTATTCGATAGAGACTAATAGAGTTATTTGACAGCAAGATAGTTCTGTCCAATATGATTATGCAGGGCAGTAACGGTGTTTTAATTATTCTTTTTGGATTTCTTTAATTCATTTTATTTCATTTTTATGCTAGTTATTTTGGGAAATAAAGGTTCTATTTTGTATAGAGAGAGTTTGAATTCACCTAAGATTTAATGATCGGCTTTCAGCTAGCTGCAGGGATGAAAGGCGATGAGAATCAACCAAGGTAGGTCACATTACCATTGCCAGGAGTTCTCTTTTTTTAGTTAAATGGGGTCATTTTGACACCCATAACAGTGGTGGTAGCTGCAGGGATGAAAGGCGATGAGAATCAACCAAGGTAAGTCATGTTACCATAGCCAGGAGTTCTCTCCTTTTAGTTGAATGGAGTCATTTTGACACCCATAACAGTGGTAGCAGACGGGAAAGGCAATCAGGCCTATGGATTTCGTTTCTGGAAAGACTGGGGATTACATGGGAGTTAGGGGACCAGGCAGATGTTAGGAAATAGGGATTATAGTTAGGCATTTTTGGCAACTGTCCCTCTAGTGATGATAAAGGTGTTGAAGTCAGAGAAATTCGAGTGGTCGAAGAGTCAGCCAGCCTCCTAAGGCAGTGGGATTGCTCATTGTGTATAGATAGGACGAGTGTTTGTAAATGCAGTGGAAATTATGGTATAATAATTATGGGGGGGCTGTCTTACGGGATTGACAGTGTAACAATTATATGCTATCGCAAGTGTAATCATAATATACATGCTAATGCGGAAGCAAACGACTCCAACTTCTTTAAGGTGCCATGCCTTAATGAGGACGTAAGGGATAAATATTTCCTTTTATTATTATCTTTTTATACGCTCACAAGCACATTTCATTTTTTTCATTTTTCTGTGGTTTTTTGTTAATTACAATATACGACATGACATGTTCCATTTGTTGTATGTAAGAGGGCGTAAGAGATAGTGCGGGCCATGGAATTGTGCAGTCAGGAAAAGCTGAGGAGAGGCAAAGGTTCATCTCTCATTTTCTTTCTCTTGTATTCCCATTTTCTGTTGACACAGATTTGAACAGCTGATAAACTTGACAGTGAAATGATATTGGAGATCTCCTCCCACAGACTCGAGAAACATTTACTTGAGGAAATAGGGGTATATCGTTTCCTTTTTTTTTTTTTGGTGGGTGAATGATACATTATTACTATTGTGTTGGTGGTTGTACATAAAATTGCAAGTATAAGTGTGGGAGTTAGCCATTTTCAAGGCATTGTTGATGCGTTCTTTCCCAGCCAGTGCAAATTTTTAATGAAGGAGTGAATAACTACTTAAACGCCAAGGGAATTAAAAATGATGCAGAGACATTCACAGAGGCAGAAGCCTTGTTAGTTTTCAATAGAGGGTATTTAGCTTTTTGCTGCAATATTTTCCAATACACAAAATGTTGGTCATTGACCGAATTACAAGCATTTCTGAAGGCAGCCTATGGAACACAGGAACACGGAGATATAGTGAGAGATATAAGAGGGTTTTACAAGATTAGGAGACGTCAAAAGACCTTGATTGAACATAGCTCAAAAGTTTTTGACTCAGTGGGAGAATGGATACAGAAATTTAAAATTTCCATATGAGTAAATGGTGATAATATCTCACTTAAAAACTTATTCATTTTTCGCAGCTTCTATATGACATCCCGGACACCATTGTAGACAGCTTTGATGGAAAGATTGAACCCACATCAGATGAGAAACTGATATTTATTCCCAAATTCAGACAGACATGCTCAAATGTCCTGCAGTGGATAGTAGATTTTTAATGGGACCAGTCCAAGAAACATAACACAGAGACTCAAATTTTCCTTCTCTGTGTTTGTGTGCAAAAGTGGAATATGAGAGAGGATTGATGAATCAAGGACAACAGCAGTCCTTGTGTTGTTTCAATTGTAATGAACTAGGGTACACAAAGAAAGTATGTAGAGTCAAATATTGTGGAATATGCAAAACTGCAGATCACTTATGGTGGCCTTGTCCATCTCAGAAATGGAGAGATGCAAGACCCACTCTTCAGAGATCCGGGAGTTATAATATGAGAACTTCCCAGGCTAGTTACTCAAAGGGGCAAAGGGATCCGCAAAATTTTTGGAAAGCTAATCAACAAAAAGGGTACAGATGATTTGTAAGTGCCATTGTAGTCTCGTGGGGGACACACCAGGGCCAAGGCCGATAGTACAGGGAACAGTATTGGGGAACAAAAAGAATCCCAATTTTCATTGACAGGGGGCTTCCGTAAGTTTGTTGGACCATCAATACCCTTTGAAACCCTCAACAGAGACAGTGTGTGATGTGCAAGCCCATAGATTAAATACCTTAGGTTTTATAAGAATACAGTTTGCTCTGGGTGATAGAGTGTTAACAGAACCATTTGTGGTGATAAAAGGGGTTGCATTGGGCAACAGGCTTTTTCTGGGCCATCCTGCATGTAGGAGACACAGTATATTGGTCCATACAGGTGTTAGTGGCATAACGGTTGGGGAACCGGGTGTTTTTATTCCATATGTGAGCGTACATGGCAAGGATACAGAGGTTAATATGGGGAATACCAGCCGTGATATTGGTAATTAAAGGGCAAAAATGGTGGTCAGTCATATCAGTGATACTAGTAGTAATTCCGGCAGTGGTATTGGTGAGCATATCGATGATATGGGGGATAGTGGCGGTGGCGTTGGTGATTATACCAGGGAATTTGATGATCATGGCAGTGTTAATGGGGATATTTGGAATAACGGCAGTGTCAATGGCAGATATAATGGGGAAAGAGGTGACAATGGTGCTTATAGTAGAGGTACTGGTGGTAATTTTGGCGGCATTAATAATGGTGATATGAGAAATAACAGTGGTGGTACTAATACTAACATTGGGGTTATGGTGGTTGGAATAAGCGAAACTGACATAAATAAGGGTGGTAGTTATGAAACGTGGAACATGAGAGTGATATGTATTATGACCACAAATATAAAGGTGTTTTATCAGAAGATGTTATTTTGATGCCAGGTACAAGGACTATAGTCAAAGTAAGGCTGAGAGAAATTAAAAGACCCAAAGAGGTGTACATAATTTAGAGTAGCCAGAAACTAATAGGGGTTACTAGTACTATATCAGTTAACAGAGCATCAAATAATGGTGTTACATGGGTGGAATTATTGAACTGTAATGGTACAGTTAGGAAGTATCAGAACACCTATTTGGTAGACCTCCAAGATTGGAATAATGATAGTTGTTCAGTGGCTATTGTAGAGTTTTCAGAAGCAGAAATGCAAACAAGGAAGAAAATCTTTAGGGAACATTAAGCTAATGCAGACTACAAGGAGCATATACAAGCATTAAGCTAACTGTTAGCTGAATTTGGCTTTAAAAGGGGATAAGTTAGGACTGACTATTGTATTAGAACATAAGTTAAATTTAGAAGAAGGAACAAAACCCATTTCTATTCCTGCATACCACATACTTTCAAAATCAGAGAACAGGTAGAGAAAGAGGTCAGTAAATGGGAAGAGGAAGGAATTATTAGACCTGTGCATCCCCATACAATTTTCCCCTGTTGGCAGTGCCTAAGAAGGACGGATCTGTCCAGGTATGCATCGATTTTAGACGCTTAAATGAGGCAATAATCCCTGACCGTTATCTAGACGCGTGCATACTAGAACTTTTTGTAGAAATTGGGGGACGTAGAATTTATACATCGATTGACCTCACACAGAGTTTTTTGCTTGTCCCTCTTAGCAAAAATAGTAAGGAATATACTCCAGTTTCAGTGCCCAAGGGACATTTTGAATTTACGGGGATGCCTTTTGGTTTGTCAGGTAGTCTTATGACTTTTACGAGGTTAGTAAACAGCTTTGCACTGGCTATTGGGTAAAAATGTCTTTGTGTACATGGATGATATATTGATTGCAACAGACTCGAACGAGCATCACATGAAAGTGCTTAAGGAAGTACTTAGGAGTCTTAGGTTAGCAGGATTAAATATTAAGTTAGCTAAGTGTTCCTTCTTGAAGAAGCAAATTGCATTTTTAGGTCATGTCATATCTAAGGAGGGAGTTGAGTAAATGACGATAAAGTCAAAGTAATTGTAGATTTTCGTGTCCCTAAGACAAAGAAGCAAATTAAGTCATTCCTAGGGATGGTGGGGTTCTTTCGTAGGTTCATGAAAGGGTTTTCTAGCATAGCAGCTCATTTAACAGATGTGCTACAGGAAGATATTCAATTTTATTGGGGAGAACTGTTAAGGACGCTTTAATGAATCCCCCAGTTCTGAAATTTCCGGAGTTCAGCGAACCTTTCACACTAGTGACTGACAACAGTCAGGAGGGTATAGGTGCTTGCCTTATGCAAAAATTTGAAGGATAATTCCATCTAATAGGTAATTATAGTAGGATATTTTGGATAAAAGGCAGCAATGAAGGATTAAGGGCTACTGTAGATAAGGAAGCCTTTGCAATAGTATCAAGCTTGGTTCATTTTGAAATGTTGCTAATGGGGAATATAGTGGAAGTTCTTACAGACCACAAGCCAATATTGGATCTTTTTAATAAGTCAGATCTGTTGCCCAAAAGAGCTCGATGGCTCCTGCCCTTCAGAAATTTTGATGCAAATATCAAATACATAGAGGGCAAGCAAAATGTGGTAGCAGATGCCCTTAGTAGAAGTTTTTATAATACAAAAGGATTTCAAGTTGGGGTGGTTACTAGTGATTCTGTACAGTGGGATATCAGCCTCATAGAGTAAAGGCAAGATGAGGATGAAATTTTGGCAGACACAAAAGCGTTCCTCAGAGGGGCTCAATCAGGAAAGTTTATGAGTTACCTTTTTTAGGTTTAGAATTAGAAGGTAATCTGTTGGTCAGAAAAATTAAATATAAAATAAGGACAAGTGTAAGTAAAGGGGACGTGACACAGATTGTGATTCCGAAAGTCCTAATTCCAATGGTTTTAAATATGGCACATTGCAAGTTTGGTAGCCCTCATTTGGGGGTAGAAAAAACGTATAATGAGATGCGTAAGAAGTATAGTTGGAAAAATATGTGGACAGATGTGGAAAATTTTGTGAAAAAGTGTAGTGTTTAATACTTGCAAACCCACAAGGGTAACTTCTTGCGAGTTACCGTCATATCCGATACCAAGTAGACTTTTTCAAAGAATACACATGGATATATGGGGATTTTTTGTGAATGAAGGTATGGCCACAGGTACCTATTAACAGTAACAGATGAACAAACGAGGACAACAGAAATTTTTCCACTTCGTAATAAAATAGCTGACGAAATGGCTGTAACATTTTTCATTGGGGTCATCTGCAGATATGGCTCACCCGAAGTTTTGCTGACCGATAATGGTAGAGAATTTGTAAACATTACCTTGAAGGATCTGGCAGAAGTCATGGGGATACAGAAAAAAAAATTATTCCATACAGACCTGAAGCTAATGGGTTATGCGAACGTCCAAACAGGAAAGTGCTCGAAGCTCTGAGGAAGACTATAGGAGGAAATGATAGAAACTGGGATAGATATATAGATACAGTTAGACATAGCATTAACACTATGGTCAGTGATTCCTTTAAAATTTCTCCATTTGAAGCATTATTTGCTTGCCAGGCGCAAGGCACATTTGATTTGTTGCCTATACCTCATCATGGAGAAGATACAGTCGAGGCATTAATTTCCACGGCACAAGAGAGACATGCTTGTCTCAGCCATAATCTCGAGGCTAAGACCCAAGAAATGGTGGAAAGAAGCAATGAGAAATCATTGGATGTTACAATTGCTATTGGAGATAATGTATTCCTGAAAATTAATGTGAGAAATGAATTAAATTGCAAGTTAGGTCCAAAGGGTCCTTTTTAAAGTTATTGAAGAAAAGAGAGGAAACAGATTTGTAGTCTTAGATAAAAAGGCAGGTCGGTCGAAACTGACACATATATCAAAGATCAAGAAGACGGGAAAATGATAAAAAGGTAACACTGCACAGTTACATTTGTTTTCTAGATTTTGTAAATGGATAATGAAATGTATTAATCAGTCTTATGTAACATTTTTTCTTTTATTCTTCTACTCTTTTTTTTCTTATTATGCGCAACTGCAGTGATTTGGCGTAAAAACCCGGGGCAATTGTTGTAATAATGGAATAATTAGAGTGAAATATGTGGGAAAATACCGTTGAATTGGGAAATATTATAAGGAAGTTTTGGTGATGATGATTTTTGGTGGTGGTTTTTGGTGATGATTTCTGTTGGTCATAATTTTTGGTGGTGGTTCTTTGTGGTATTATATAGCTCTTGGGGGTGGTACTGGTGCTTTGTGGTTTTACAGTTTCCTTGGTGAGGTGGTGTATTCTATGCGGTTATATTCACCAGTGGTAATATGGCGGTATATGGTATATGGTTGATAATTTGGGAATTGGTTTTCTGAGGTTTATATCCCGACGAGATGATTTCTTGTTTCTTATATCTATGAGGTGGTATCACAAATGGTTTACTTTGAGGTATATTTGGCGGTGTTTAAATGGCTTAGGATTTAGCCTGTAGTGTTGTATTTTATATTGGTGGTTATATAATGTGGGTGGACAATATTTGGGTACCCGTGCGTTAACAATGCGGATTTCTTGAGAATTTTGAGGATTAATATGGTTATGTGGTATCAGAGTGGATTTATTGAGGATTTCCCAATGAGGATTAATGAGGATTTGGGGCTAATTTGAGGTTAATGGTGATTTCGGGATTTACGAAGCTAACTAGACAGGGCAATATCACTGTTTGGGGATATGCTGAATAAATGGATTGTTTGGTGCTGACAATGTTGTGGTGTCTCGGATGAGAACAATTGGTGGTATTTTCTTTTGGAGTTGGGTACTCGGAGGGTTATACGTCATTCAGAATTCTAGGTGATGACATTCCATAGTGGGAAATTTTAAGGGGTCATTCAGGAAATGCTACCACTAATTTGTTGTGACGGTAACTTATATGGGTAATACAAACTACATTTGGTATAAGGGGAAACCTGTAATTGGGATTAAGTGGTTTTAATGGTATTTTTACATAGGGTTTCTATTGTAAAAATGGGGTGGAATTTATCTTGAGATACATAAGATAGAAATGAGAGTCAACATTATATTTGATGGAGGTTAGTTGTATAAACATTACAGGGATTTTGAAGTATAAACATTATGGGGTTTTGTTGGTGTACGTGTCAGATAAGGGATTAATTTTCAGTGGTCAGTCAGAGATAAAAGTTCTGGTAGTAAGTTTTAAAAAGGGGTCAGTGGATAAAGACCATATTTATTTTAGTGGGGAATTTCAGTCATTAATAATTGACTATGAGGTTGGATAAAGACCATATTTATTTTAGTGGGGAATTGGATAAACAATGACTTTAGAGAATTCCCAAGCTCACACTGAGTGGTGGCATCGAAAATAACTTAGCATCTACTGTGCCAGATGTTTGGTCTTCATACAGGTGACGAGGTCACGCATTGCTACTACTACACGGGTCACAGATCTTCAATGGTTCGTGCAGTCGTTTCAAAATTTTTTATGGTGCTCAGCCGACAGATCTACAATTCATCGGCATAGGTGTTCATGAAACACTTAATGGGGATCACGAGGCAGTTAAAGTTCCGCCTATATTGGAGAAAATTAAGGTTCTGCAACTGAAAGATGTTGGAGAGGATGCATTTTTCTTCGCAGAATGCTACACCGTTACAGTGATTGCCGTTATGGTAGCGATAATGATGGTCACAATGTGCATTGCTGGAGCCATCAAATTTGGATGCAGCCGACCGGGTAGGAGGACCCCAGCAGCAGAAGTAGCCCTAAATCATGTGGTAAATTAAAAG
>NC_061108.1:59160027-59167527 GCF_015104395.2 Macrobrachium nipponense | reverse complement strand
TTCATTTACACTCCCGCACTCCTATGAGTGCCCCCTTCATTGACACTTCCCACAGTCCTACGAGTGCCAACCTGTTAGGAACTGTTGTATGCACAACTGAGTGCTATCCAAGATTTGTTACACAGCTTGTTGAGTGCCAGAGGGCCTCACACCACCCACTCCACTGTTGGTTGAGATATCACACTATAAGTGCCAGTTACCTGTCTGAGGACAGATTGAAACAAACCTTATTAGGATTTCCATTACCCTTATTTCACATTTAACATCTAAAAAACCTGCTCCCATGGCTACTTACGACGCGGCCATAAAGTTCTATTTCAATATGGAATGTAATTTGGGTACCCAGGAACAACGAATCCATGGGAGGCTGGCTCCACTGCTGTCCTTAGCATCCTACTGACAGAACTCCCTGTGAGGCCAGAATCCTTTTTATTGAACCTGTCCAAGTGGATTCCCCTGATTCTCCCTCCATTAGGATCATCATTTCTACCATGGCAGACCCCACTACCCAAGTAACACTCGTTCGTGAGGATTGTCTTCCTACTACTGCTACTATTCATGTGAATAAATTAATAACCTATGCCAATACTGATGGAAGGAAAACGAGGTTCCCTTCTGCATGACTAAGATTCTACGGGGGTTTCTGTGGATGGACGTGGACCGTAGGAATTGCAGTCTTCCTGCTGGATGACCATGGGCTTCTCTTGGAGTAGGATCACTTATCCTGCCTCACTGTTTTCTCTAAAGATGCCTACTGCATTGTGAAGATTGCACCAGGGATTCCCTGAGGAGCAGCCTTGAACCTTTTACGGTTCTGGAGTTTATAGAAAATTTAAAAGCAACTTTTCCCGGATCCTGGCTGTCAACCTTGCTACACAAGTGCTTCACCAGCCAGGTCCAACACCCTCAATGCCAACCACGCTGGGTTCAGCCAGAAGTGGCTCTTCTCAGCTGTCTCCAGATATGACAGATGAATGCCCAGCACCTCCTTTACACCTGTTCCCTTGTGAGGTTTGGGTGAAGAGCCTGATTAGCTCATCCTTCCCGGAGTAGGATCCACAACATGAGTGCCCTGCGCCCCTTAGGGACATGATTGGAAACAAAGTAGCTGACCTGGTGCCCATCGAGGTATTAGAATCTCCTACTTTCTTACCAGGAGTCATTCATGGTCCATAGGTCACTTTCTACTCTCAGCAGTTATCAACTGGAATCATAGAGCAGATGTTCCTAGATACAGCGGGGGCAGAATAATCAAGAGACCTGCCCATTAAATTACGATAACCCACATCAGACGCTCGCCATGCCTGAAGCTCCCAGTGCCATTCCCATCGAGAAAAATGCTGGCCAGCCTCAGATTCATTAGATGCAAGTTCTCTTGAACCCCCTCTCCCCAACCACTTTGCGGGACCACAGGATACATGGCAGAATCGGGACTAACCTGTGGGGACTGCGTAGGGTGTGGCAGTACACCCCAACAAGAATCCCCTTACATGCATACAGAGAACTTCGTCCCAGAGCTCGAGTTATGGCTCTCCTCAAGTCCGGTTTACACCCATCATCTGGGCCTCCCTTGGCCTTGCCACTCTGTGGCTTTGGTTCAATGAACACAACCCAAGCCTATAATAATATCCATAATGGGCCACCAACAGAGCCATACAATTTACAAGTGAGGGAAGAATTGCTCACACCCCCTACGGTAATCCCTTGCCTCTGGCAACCACCAGCTCTGCCCCTCAAAGCTAGCACAAGAGGCAGACAAGCTTTCCTGTCTTCAACCCGAGCTACCCCCTATACTGTGCCTATTCCTTGAGCACAGCCCATTACTGGTGAATGGCATGAAATCCTAGTCCTCGACTCCATCACCACCCATTAATTGGAAATCAGGAGATTAAAGATCACAAACTAAGATGATGGCATTGTGAGAGCTTCTAGGAAGTTTTCTTTATATTCTATGAGTGTTTAGTTTCGCTATCCACAGGTGAACTTTAAATATCTCCCTTCCGTAACTACTTGTACCTTATGTTAACTCCCATATGTAAATGTTCTTTCTACCTTCTTTTTGTACACCAAACTAGTTACCTTTTTGGTATGAAAATTTTGAGTTACATAGAGTAAAAGATACAGACAGGTCTGCGAAATAGTAAAGTAATTCTGAGGAAATTGAGTTTTGATTTGAACTTTGAAGATGCAAGTCTGAATTACTAGAGTTAAACTCTGCTGCAGATTGTTTTAATACTTGGTGTTATGTGTTATTTTGGAGAGAGAGAGAGAGAGAGAGAGAGAGAGAGAGAGAGAGAGAGAGAGAGAGAGAGAGAGAGAGAGAGAGAGAGAGAAATTCATGTTTGTCCTTCAAGAAAAATTGATAAATGTTAACAGCATTTTGGCCTTGTAAGTCTTCCTTGTATGGGGAGGTACTACAAACGTCCATCTGATACTTGACTTTTCTTTTTTCTAGCTACAAATCATAAGAAAAAATTTTGAAACTCGAGGGAGAGTTCGAAAACGTAAGGGAAAATTTAAAGAAATAAAGTAACTGCTTCATACAAACCTTAGTGTAAAGCAAAACCTAGTTGCTGTCATGTTTTTGAGATCCATGCGATATTTTTGACTTGGTTTTTGTTCTATTGTTTCCTTAACAATGTATTGCAGATGAAAACATGTAAATGTCATTTAGATGTCCTGTCAAAAGTGATTTATCCTTTCATACCTTGTCACAATTCAGACACTGGCTGTAAGTCAATGACAGCCTAAGATTTTGAGAAGAAGCAAAGCACTTAAAGGACTACCGCCCCTTCCGCTATTGATTCGGCCCCTAGGCTAGTTTCAGGAGGGTCATTGAAAGAAACCAGCCCCTTATTTCATTAGATTTTACTCCCTCTCACATGTGGTCCTCCCAACCTGACCTCTTACTATGTCCTTGTTTGTCACAGTGTCCCGCTCCTGTATTTCTAACCCCTCACACCTGCATCTCTGCCTACTGACCCATCTCTCTCTATCCAATTTAGCAGCTTATTGTACCTTTTCTTTCCATACCCTTCTTTGCCAGCATTCAATGTCCTTACCAGGTACCTGCGAGCATTAGCAGCAGAGATGAAAAAACCGAAGATCACCACAGTTTTGACAGATGTCAGAAAACATTATTTTCCGGTACTCCCAAAAACTGGGTATAAATATGGGCTGGTATGGCTCATTGAATCTTATTTTGCCCTTGCCTGTACCCTAGGCATTATGCCCTAAAGAAGCAGTGTCACACCAGAGTCTGACTACCCTGGATGCGAGATTCTGTCCCGACATCCAACCCGACATCCCACTTGAAGCTGTCACACACTGAAGTACGTGGATACTGTCTGATGAGGAGCACTCTTTCTTTTATTACCTTGTGAAGAACTGCAGGCAATCGAAATCCTTCCGCTGACGCCCTGGCTCTATCTACGCATGTCTTGTCCACAGACAAAGGTAACTGAATTAGAATTTGATTTATAGGCCCTTCACCTACTATTCCTTACACTCATTCCTTGTTCTGACAGTTCTCCTATTCCCATACTCTTATCATCCCATCTCCTTCACAGACCCACGTGTGTTAGTCTGTGTAATTGTGATATTCTTGTGAAATTATTGTGGAAGCATTATTAGACCTTTTCTACTCTGCCGACAATAATTTTGTTGTGGTAACGAGCATTTAGTACTGGATATATCTTGCATAGTTTTCTCCTTTTGCAGTGATCATTTTACGTAAGCTTATTGCTGTTAGTATTTGTGTTACAATGTCAGCTACTTTCCAGATTTGTGTCGACTTCCCCTGTTGTGTGCCATCTTCTGTAGTTCAACAGTGTTACTCAACAATTACTGCAAGTGCCTATCTTTTGATAGTATTACTGAGATTCCGGTGGGAGCATAATTTGCTTACAATGCTCCAACATTTGTATTGTGTATTGCTCTTATCATTATGGGTTCGATCCATATTTTCGTGCCATGGAGGCAGTTAGAGCTCCTGTAATTTTATTTTTATGATTACCTTATAGAATTATACTTGTAGGTGGACATATTACATTTCACTTCAATCCTTTAAAAGTAATTTTAGAAGTTTTTATTAAGGTATTTATTCAATTCACTTTCTGATCAGAGGTAAGGGCCACCCCATCCAGTTTTGTCGTTTCCAAAAGTTATTGTTGATAGTAGTCTGGTCCCACTTTCAGAAAATGTAATTTGTTAAAGCATTTCTTTTCAAAATTTGGTGACCAGTTGTTCCGAAAGGATTTGGGCCTGCTGAATCCAAAAATCAAAGTTACCAAGCACTATTTTGAATATTAAGGTGTAAAAAAGATAAACGAAATGCCAGCCATGAAATTCTAAATACCAATAAGGGCTCATCTTTATGATATGAAATCTTAACTCCTTATTTCCCCATGATTTAAGCCAATGAAGAACCCAATATAATTGTAGAATTTAATTTTCAGTTGCATGCGCTCTTTTTTAAACCAAAATTACAAATCATTAAACTCAATGATAATTACAAGTTTGATATTGGTGTTTAGATTCATATTTTTATGCCAGTTAGTAGATGTGCTTACTTCTAACACATTCTTTTTTTATTTGCAGGCAGTGTGCAGATACTGTTGTGAAACATCACAATAATCGTCCACCTCATTGATATATACTACAAGTAGCTATCCTACCTAGACATAACAGATCATAACAGTGTTTTAATTTTATGTTGAAGGGAAAATGGAGGTAGTTTCTAATCTCAAAAGACCTTTGAAAGACTTATTAATGTGCATCATCTGCCAGGCCCAAAAGAAAGAAACATTTTTAAATGATGGACCAAAGTGACTTCAAACACTGCAAGACTGTGCCACCAAAAGGATCAAATGGAAGGACCAGAAGAACAAAGATGTTATAGATAGGATCTTTAATCTTACTGCATTAAAGTTACCTACATGGCATAAATTCTGCTATTGTGCATTCGCAAACAAAGGAAAAATATAAAGACTTAGAAGCCTCTGGATCAAAAGCCAAACAAAGAGATAGTTTTCCAGTAGCTCTTGTGCTTCAAAATTACAGAGTCATCTGAACGACTTCATTAGGTCCTACATTTGATCCTGCTAGGGTTCTTTCAAAGAAAGTCTCCACTCTATATGTAAAATACTACTTGAAGTGCTACATACAGTTCCAGAGAAACACAATGAAGAATCAAATTCAAATTACTGCTGAGTCATCTGACTTAACAATGGCATGGTTGAAGAATGAACTAGGGCTATATGCTGCTTAGGGTCACATTCTTGAAGTCAATGAAACTTGGTTTAGATATTGTCAGCTATGTTCAGTGACTTAGAAGTGTGAACCTCCTATCTGAGTTGAAAAGTATCTTTTGCCAATAAACTGAAACAAGCAGTTGTAGAATCTTATGAAAAACATGTGTGGCAAAGAGGTAAAGAAAATGTGAAATGAGCTGTTGTGGTTCGTAAAAAGCTCTCCCACATACCCATTGCTGTGACCCTTAATTCATCAGATGATACTATCACAGACAGCCTAACTGTGGTGACCCTTTGTGCACCAGCCTGAGAATGAAAATTTTCTTTCACTGGTTCATGTTGCCCTTAAATTAAAGATGTATATTTTGAACCATGTACCATACAGAAGAGCCAACTTTTCAACCAATAATGTACATTCTTACATTCAAGAAAACCTGACACTTTTTCTTACAATACACTCTGGTGGCTAGGATGCATGTGATAGCATAGATGATATTAACAATGCCAGGGAAGATGGGGCTGATGAAACCAACAATGATGCCACCTCAGACAGAGTAGTGAGTGTAGCACAAGACATTATATATGGTGTCAGTGGTGGAAACCTATGGACACCTAAGCATGTAGGTCTTGGATGTTCTTTAACATCAGGCAACCAGGTCCAAGCAATTCATTCATCTCTTCTACAGGGCTGGCCATACAATCAGCTGCAAAAATGTTCTGCAATTAGATGCAGCCATGGTAAAGGAAACTTTGAAATAACTAGATCCTACCACCGGAGGCATTCCTCCTGCAAATTTTGTACCTCGCCGATTTCTGCACTTCACTATATCATGAGCTGGTACTAAGATGAGAGGCATGTACCCAACTGTGGTTTGCTGTGGCTCATTAGTGCTGTGTTCTTAGTTGAACTAGGTCCAGCCTAACTTTGATCTGCAGCAGTCCACCTTATTGTGAACGCCCCTTCCTTGCCATTACTTATAAGAGCTAACTGATTGGGTACTGGAGTTTTCATGAACCATGGAGCTTGTACAGACTGGTTAAAATTGGTTCTGTTACAGTTGCAGGATGCTGTGGTTCAATTTGGGTGTTGGGGATCTCTGGCACATCAAGTGTTTCTTCTTTGGAATGTTTTAGGTTTGCTAGTATTGATGTATTAGATTGTGGGCCACGCTACCAGGTAGCAAACTGTGTGGCATAGAAAGTGTCCAAGCTATCCAAGCTAAAATCCAAAATGTCAATATTATCTGCTATGAAGTGCAGAAATCGGTGAGGTACAGATTTGCAGGAAGAATGATATAATTGTCACCGACTTAATCATTTGTAATTTTGGTTAAAAAAGAGTGCGATGCCGCTGAAAGTCATCAAGGGTACCTTCAAATTAATTTTTACAATTTGAGTGAGTTCTTCAGTGTCACAAATCAAGGGTAAAAAATGAGCTATCATTCACATTTAGAATTTTACGGCGACCATTTTGTTTCTTGTCTTTTTCGGGCCATAATATTCAAAATACTGCTTGGCAACTTGATTTTTCGATTCAGTATGCCCAAATACTTTTGAATCACTTGGTTACAAAATTTTGACAAGAAATGTATTATCAACTTTACTGGGGCCTCTTTTGGACCAGACTATAGAGCCAGATCTTTCTAGACTTTCCCAAAGTCAAATCATACACCCCGGCCCTGGACTATGACAATATCATTTGCCGCACAAGATTGTCTGTTCAAAATCCTAATTTCGAGGAACTTCGTTTTATTAGGCACATTAAATATATTGTATGCACATAAAAGATACAATGTAATGGCTTCTTGGGCCGCTGTGATATTTACATTTTTTTTATTATTTGCCTAACTATCAACATGCCTGTATCTTCTGTAATTTACTGCTAGCTCGGACTTGAAATATTAAAAAATATATAGTTCCCCAGGAGTTAATATATCCATATTTAGAGCTAAATCCCATCTGCAAAAGCATCATCAAAGGTATACCTTAAAAAACATTGTTCAACACAAAAAAATTTATCTGGAAGGGAAAAAATAGGCCTTCGTCTAGAAGAAATGAATTTATATATTTTCGGAAATGTTATATCCATATTTTAGAAAATGGGTTTTACTATTTCAGCTTTTAGTCTCATTCAGATTTGAAATCGTTTGCTTGTCTGAACCATTTCTTCGGTAGAGGATCCATAACCAACCAAACCCGACAGTCGGAGAACCAATTATTTCATTCATCTCGTTTTTTTCTCTCCTTT
>NC_061108.1:59145027-59152527 GCF_015104395.2 Macrobrachium nipponense | reverse complement strand
TCGCTAGAGGAGCTCCGCTCTTTTTGTCTCTTTGTTTGGTTCAGCTTTGATGTTTTATGTTCTTTGTTTGTTTCCTCTTGTTTGCTGCGCTCTCTAGTATTCCTTTTCACCTCTGAAAACGAAGGTCAAAAAGTTGATTCTGATTCATCTTTTTCTGTTTGTGAGTTTTGTCGGCTGAATGTCAGTCAGTCAGTGAGAGGGACACTTCTGGAAGTATGGGTGTATATTTCTGGAGGAGTACCCACCCATAGATGTATGCGCAATCAGAGTATTTTTCCCCTTCATTCTTTTACGAAATTCTTGGAGTTATCATGTTAATTTTTATAGCTTTCCTGTGACGATTTAATCCTCACTTTGAAGAAACTATTATTACAATTAGAATCATTATTGTCAATATATCATTAGCTTCTTCATTATCAGTTTGTCTTCCGTTTCTAAGCAGCCACTGGGATGTGTAATATACGAGAATGTAAAACGCTGTACGAAGACAAGTAAAACATCACAAGTAGGACAAGTCCAAGACAAGGTCAGTGCAGTTAGTAACTTCCGACCGATCACAGGTCTGCGTTCTTGTGGATATTTTCAACAGGAATTATGCGGCAGGAGTTGTACAGCTACCTTAAAGACTCCAGCACCATACCTAATGAGCAGAGAGGAACGCCGCAGGAAATGTAGAGGGAGTTAAGACCACCTTCTAGTGGAAAAATTATGTTGACTGTAGGAAAAAGAAGTGAAACCTAAGTTTGGCAAGGAATAACTACAAGTAGGCCCTTGAAATGGTCCCTAACTAGTACTAGATTGAGCTTTAAGACATACGGAATTACAGATAACTTGGTAACTTTACTTTCCAACACGATGTAGCACTGGAGGAAAAATCTAACGCCATCAGAAACTACCCTGGCAAAGGCAAATCTTGGAGGAGGTCTTCCAAGCAGATTCTCTACTTCCACTGCTGTTCATATACCTCATGATGTCACTGACAATGGAGTTCAGGAAAACTGACAATGTCTATTACTCTGGAAGGCAACTCATAATAATAATTCACCTTGTTATTATAAGGTGTAGTGTGTGAGTGTATGAGTTTTCTTTTTTTCTGCTCTTAATGCTTTGTCTGATACACATCAAGAATATTTGTCTTTCTTGAAAGCACTCCCAATTTGACCTAGGTCTATAGAATACCTGTATTCTATAGACCTTGGATTTGACCACAATAAAAATGTGCATATGTAGAGATACACGTAGGTTTTGTTTACAGTCTTTACTGAAACCCATTAGGTACTACTAGGGTATCCTAACTGGGTAGGCTTGGGTTATTTTACTTTTCAATAGTGAATTTCATAGTTGCGCCTAATTCATTTAATTTACTAAGCAAAGTATTTATATTTTTATTCCCTGCCCAATTGAATATTATACAATAAAAGATCTGTACCCACTTACATTGCATGAATAAATCCTTTTAGTATTCCAAAAACGTTTCCTGTTGTACACCTGCTCATACAAATCGCATTGTTTTATTGTGATTGAATATATATATATATATATATATATATATATATATATATATATATATATATATATATTTATATATATATATATATATTATATATATATATATATATATATATATTATATATATATATACGTATATATAATATTTACGTATATATATATATATATATATATATATATATATATATACTATATACGTATATATATATCTATATATATATATTTATATATATATAAAATTTTTCAATAATAGGCACTACTAAACAAACAACCTACTTAACGACCCTTGGTCTTTATTTATCAAGCACCTCTCTCCAGGTTTAAACTCGAATGTTTCTTCGTCTCTTCTATCTCTCTGGCCTAAGTGTTGCCTGAGCATATTCGAACTGTTGTGGTCCCACTTGGCTATTTTCCTTTCCTTGAATAGGCAGCCTTCCTCACTTACTCATGTTTTGTTTTTATTTTAAAGTTTTAAATTATTTAATTTTAACTGATTTTTTGGGTAATAAGTTGTTTCTTTTATCTTTAATATATATATATAGATATATCTATATATATATATATAGTATCTAATATATATATATATATATATCTATATATATATATATATATATAGATATATATATATGATATATATATATATCTATATATATATATATATAATATATATATTAAATTTTATTTACTGTATGGATTTTCTAGTAACCTCAGCATCCCGACCATAAATGAGCACAAACACAGACAGGCACGAATACCTACCCATGGCTCAGAGAAGTGGAGGATATGGGAAAGTGCACATTTCCGTCTCCCCTTCCCAGTCATTTTAGACTGGCTCATCATCGATAATAGCTAAAGGATGGTTAGAGGATAATACTTCTCTTCCTCTTTTTGTAGGGCTTCATGGAACCCATTTTCTTTATTATTAAGATTTCGTATCATCAAACAGCCATTATTATTATTATTATTATTATTATTATATTATTTTATTATTATTATTATTATTATTATTATAACTAATGCAAGGGTCGACATAAATCCTGTTTCAGTTAATGATAATAGAAAGAGACCCATTCGGTGAAATTTATTGATTTTTTCATTGTTATATACATATTTTTACAGATGAGCTTTCTACAATGTGATATATCTAGTTTATGAGAGCTCTTACTATCATCATCAGAGTCTTGTGATGTAAATTACCGTCTATGTATTTTCCATCACTGATCTTGTCTTCAGTCCTTTGTATATCGCTACATGGTCCCATCGCCTTATTTCTTGGGATTTTTTTAGAAGATTTTTTTCCATGTGCGATTGCCCATCGAGGTCAGACCTCATAGTACCTTTTACGTTACTCTGCATATTCTTGTCCCTTTTTTTTTTTTTTTTTTTTTTAAAGCAGATATTGAAATCTAAACTTTTTTTCCGGTTTCCCCTATTATTGTTATTTTTTTATTTTTATTTATTTTTTTTTTTTTGCTCTATCACAGTCCTCCAATTCGACCTGGGTGATATTTATAGTGTGGGGTTTCCGGGTTGCATCCTGCCTCCTTAGGAGTCCATCACTTTTTCTTACTATGTGCGCCGTTTCAGGATCACACTCTTCTGCATGAGTCCTGGAGCTACTTCAGCCTCTAGTTTTTCTAGATTCCTTTTCAGGGATCTTGAGATCGTGCCTAGTGCTCCTATTATTATGGGTACAATTTCCACTGGCATATCCCATATCCTTCTTATTTCTATTTTCAGATCTTGATACTTATCCATTTATTTCCTCTCTTTCTCTTCAACTCTGGTGTCCCATGGTATTGCGACATCAATGAGTGATACTTTCTTCTTGACTTTGTCAATCAACGTCACGTCTGGTCTATTTGCACGTATCACCCTATCTGTTCTGATACCATAGTCCCAGAGGATCTTTGCCTGATCGTTTTCTATGACTCCTTCAGGTTGGTGCTCGTACCACTTATTACTGCAAGGTAGCTGATGTTTCTTGCACAGGCTCCAGTGGAGGGCTTTTGCCACTGAATCATGCCTCTTTTTGAACTGGTTCTGTGCAAGTGCCGGACATTCACTTGCTATGTGGTTTATGGTTTCATTTTTCGTATTGCACTTCCTACATGTGGGAGAGATATTATTTCCGTCTATCGTTCTTTGAACATATCTGGTTCTTAGGGCCTGATCTTGTGCCGCTGTTATCGTCCCTTCAGTTTCCTTCTTTAGCTCTCCCCTCTGTAACCATTGCCATGTGTCATCGCTGGCCAGTTCTTTAGTCTGTCTCATGTATTGTCCATGCATTGGTTTGTTGTGCCAGTCCTCTGTTCTGTTTGTCATTCTCCAGTCTCTGTATATTTCTGGGTCTTCGTCTACTTTTACTAGTCCTTCTTCCCATGCACTCTTTAGCCACTCGTCTTCACTGGTTTTCAGACATTGCCCCAGTGCTCTTTTCTCGATGTTGACGCAGTCCTCTATGCTTAGTAGTCCTCTCCCTCCTTCCTTTCATGTTATGTATAGTCTGTCCATATTTGCTCTTGGGTGTAGTGCTTTGTGTTTTATTATTATTATTATTATTATTATTATTATTATTATTATTATTATTATTATTATTATTATTATTACTTGTGTTTATCTTTTTTTTTTTTTTTTGGGGGGGGGGGGGGGTTTATCACAGTCCTCCAATTCGACTGGGTGGTTTTTATAGTGTGGGGTTCCGGGTTGCATCCTGCCTCCTTAGGAGTCCTTCACTTTTCTTACTATGTGTGCCGTTTCTAGGATCACACTCTTCTGCATGAGTCCTGGAGCTACTTCAGCCTCTAGTTTTTCCAGATTCCTTTTCCGGGATCTTGGGATCGTGCCTAGTGTTCCTATGATTATGGGTATAATTTTCACTGGCATATCCCATAACCTTATTTCTATTTACAGGTCTTGATACTTATCCATTTTTTCCCTTTCTTTCTCTTCAACTCTGGTGTCCCATGGTATTGCGACGTCAATGAGTGATACTTTCTTCTGGATTTTGTCAATTAACACCACGTCTGGTCTATTTGCACGTATCACCCTATCTGTTCTGATACCATAGTCCCAGAGGATCTTTGCCTGATTGTTTTCTATCACTCCTTCAGGTTGGTGCTCATACCACTTATTACTGCAAGGGGTGGCTGGTGGTGTTTCCTTGGCACAGGCTTCAGTGAGGGCTTTTTGTTGCTACTGAATCATGCCTCTTTTTGTACTGGTTCTGTGCAAGTGCCGGACATTCGCTTGCTATGTGGTTTATGGTTTCATTTTTCGTATTGCACTTCCTACATATGGGAGAGATGTTATTTCCGTGTATCACTCTTTAAACATATCTGGTTCTTAGGGCCTGATCTTGTGCCGCTGTTATCATTCCTTCAGTTTCCTTTTTGTGCTCTCCCCTCTGTAACCATTGCCATGTGTCATCGCTGGCCAGTTCTTTAGTCTGTCTCATGTATTGTCCGTGCATTGGTTTGTTGTGCCATTCCTCTGTTCTGTTTGTCATTCTCCTGTCTCTGTATATCTCTGGGTCTTTGTCTATTTTTATCAGTCCTTCTTCCCATGCACTCTTTAGCCACTCATCTTCACTGGTTTTCAGATATTACCCCAGTGCTCTGTACTCGATGTTGACGCAGTCCTCTATACTTAGTAGTCCTCTCCCTCCTTCCTTTCATGTTATGTATAGTATGTCCGTATTTGCTCTTGGGTGTAGTGCTTTGTGTATTGTCATATGTTTCCTAGTTTTCTGGTCTATGTTGCTGAGTTCTGCCTTCGTCCATTCCACTATTCCTGCTCTGTATCTGATTACTGGTACTACACATGTGTTTATGGGTTTTATCATATTTCCGGCATTGAGTTTTGACTTGAGTATCGCCTTGAGTCTCTGTATATATTCTTTCCTGATCGTTTGTTCCTTCATTCTCTTGGGTGTTTTATATCCCCTCCTTCCATTATTCCCAGGTATTTGTATCCCGTCTCATCTATGTGTTTGATGCTGCTCCCATCTGGTAGCTTTATCCCTTCAGCCCTTGTTACTTTGCCCTTTTGTATGTTGACGAAGGCACATTTTTCTATTCCAAACTCCATCCTGATGTCCCCACATACAATCCTTACAGTTTGGATTATGGTATCTATTTCCTTGATGCTCTTGCCATACAGTTTGATGTTGTCCATGAACATCAGATGGTTAATTCTGTTGCCTCTTTGCTTGAGTTGGTACCCAGCATCCATCTTTTGCAGTACTTTTGTCATGGGAAACATGGCTACTACGAAGAGTAGTGGGGACAGTGAGTCACCCTGGGAGATCCCTCTTCTGATATTCACCTCTGCTAGTCTTATTCCGGAGCTTGAAAGTATTGTATTCCAGTTGCGCATTGTATTTTTGAGGAAGCCGATGGTGTTATCCTCTGCCCAAAATATTTTCAGGCATTCTATTAGCCATATGTGTGGTATCATGTCGAAGGCTTTCTTATAGTCTATCCATGCCATGCTTAGGTTGGTTTTCCTTCTCTTACTGTTCCTCATTACCATTTTGTCCATCAGGAGCTGGTCTTTTGTGCCCCTACACTTCCTTCTGCAGCCTTTCTGTTGGCTGGGGATGGTCTTTGTATCCTCTAGGCAGTTGTATAGGCTTTCGCTGATGATACCTGTTAGTAACTTCCACATTATTGGTAGACAGGTGATAGGCCTGTAGTTACTCTTTTCTTTCTGGACTAAGGATGTTCTTCCTGTGGTCATCTATTTGGGTGCATGGTGATTTGTGATACAATGCTGGAGTTGTTCTGCTATTCTTGGGTGTAGGGCCTTGAAGTTTTTGAGCCAGTATCCATGGACTTCATCAGGACCTGGGGCTTTCCAGTTGGGGATTTTCTTAAGTTGGTGTCTGACTGTGTCTGTCGTGATGTCAGTGAATCTTTGTTTTATTCTCCCTGTTTCTTCTGCCTTGACTTTTGGAGCCATGTGGTCATCCATTCGGGCACATGGTAATTTGTGATGCAATGCTGGAGTTGTTCTGGTATTCTTGACTTCCTGGAGCCATCTGGTCATCCATTTGGGCGCATGGGGGTTTGTGATACAATGCTGGAGTTGTTCTGCTATTCTTGGGTGTAGGGCCTTGAAGTTTTTGAGCCAGTATCCATGGACTTCATCGGTATCTGGGGCTTTCCAGTTGGGCATTTTCTTTAGTTGGTGTCTGACTGTGTCAGTGAATCTTTGTTTTACTCTCACTGTTTCTTCTGCCTTGACTTCCTGGAACCATGTTGCATGTTTGTTGTGTGATACTGGATTGCTCCATATGTTTTCCCAGAGTCTCTTACTTGGTTCGGCTTCAGGAATTTCTTGGTGGTTGTCTCCCCCTCTTAGTTGGCTGTATAGTCTTTTCTGGTTGGTTCCGAATAGTTTGTTCTGTTGGTATCCCTTATTCCTGTTCATGTACTGTTGGATCTTATGTGCTTTGGCCTTAAGCCTCTGTTTTACATCTTCTATTGTGTTGTTTAGTCCCCTCTCTGGTACTTTGTATTTCTCCGTTCAGTTCCTCCCTTGTTTTCTTGCTTCTTACCCTTTTTTTGCCATCTCTTTCAGTTTACTCAAGTCAGATCTCATCACCATGATTTGCTTTTCCAGGCGCCTTTTCCAAGGCGGTTGCTGGTTTGGTTTCTGTTGGGTTATTTCTGCTACTAATCTTGCTCCTCCATATGTCAAGTTATTTGTTTCTGTGATATTGGTGGTGTGTATTAGTCTCATTATTTCATTGATCTCACTTGTTTTCTCCCTTAATTTCTTGGGGTTGTAGACTTTCATGGAGGGGATCTTTGTTCTCTCTGTATCTGGCTTCATCTATTGTCTGATCTTTTCTACCCATTCCGTCGTGTCTGTTACTTCGTCGGTGTTTCTACGTGTGCCGTTGTTTTTTTGCCTCATCATCCCTGTCGTCTTCTGTGGCATCGTCTCTCAGTTCGTCTTGTTGTAATTCGTTGCCGTGTGTCATTT
>NC_061108.1:59136767-59144527 GCF_015104395.2 Macrobrachium nipponense | reverse complement strand
TTTAACAGACGTATATATATATATATATATATATATATATATATACTATATATATATATATATATATATATATATATATATATATACACACACACACACCCACACACACATATATATATATATATATATATATATATATAGATATATATATATATATATATCCACAAGTGAAAAATAATAGAGAGGGTGTAGGTCCTGACCGGTCTATTATTTTTCACTTGTGGATATGTGGGATGAACGAGTCACGTGCTAAAGTGATTATAATCAAACACACACACACCACACACACACACACACCAACACCACACACACATATATATATATATATATACTATATATATATATATATATATATATATATATATATATATATATATATATATATATATAAATTATTGTTACCATGTCAAAATGATCCTTTTTAACTGAAAGGAGGGAATTCCTAACAGGTAACGTGACCTACCTTCGATGCTCCTATTGTCTGTCCTCTCTGCGTTGCTTAAATCAGTCATTAAATCTTTGGAAACAAATAATAGTCTTCATTTTCCCCAAAATAACTAACATGGAAATGAAATAAACTGGATCTAAAATCCTAAAACAAATGAGACACCACAATCATGTTGAATTGAACTATCACCACTCATCCTCACTGTCAAATAACCCCATTAGAACTCTCTCAAATGTCTATAGAATTCATTTTTGGCAGTGACAAAAACAGAAATCCATCTGTAAAAAAAAACCACATTGTTAAATACCAAGTAAATAAAGAGAATAGATAAAATGTCCCCCATAAATCAACTAAGTGTTTTCCTGGACTTCAAGTTCTCTCACACTCTTCAAAGTTTTCAATGTCTTTTTCTTTTCTATTGTACCTTAATTGATGGACCTTCTGACTCACTAACGTATCTTGTGATTACCACTAAAAGTTCTCGTCTAATGCTCTCCTATATTGCTACCTAGGGATTATATTCCATGCATGTGTCTCTACAAACTCACACATTCTAATGGATGTACGAACTTACGAATGCACGCTATTCTACTCTGATGTAGTACATGCGTTTTCCATTGCTCATGTAGATGTCCTATTTAGCGCACTGATGTCAGAGTCATGTGATTCCAAACTGACCAGGTTATTTGCACGCTCGCGATCTACTCAAGGCGGCTAGCTCAGTTTTATAACTTTTGTCTCGTTTGAACATCCTGAGGAATTCACTGTTTGGAAATTTTCTAAAGCTCCAAAATATTGGAGGCAGTACTGTTTTCACATCCAACTACCTGTCACTCATTCTCAACCTGATTTCCACTTATTACTTACCAGTGCCTTTTGCATATATATTTGTCACCCAAGTCTTTCAATAATAAGTACCCTTTAAAAATGATTGAATATCGTGTTTTTTAACGCACACCTAAAGCTGTGATAGAAAAAAAAGAGTCAAAAGTAAAAGGAAAGGATCGGAGTGGGGCATGAGCTAGTACTACAGCTGAGTGGGGCCAGGGAGGCAAGATGCTTCCTTGTGAGCAGTTGGCCAAACTTTCCCTACACATGGCTCTGTGGTTATGGGTATAGACAAATGGGTATGGCAATGAGCATAAGTTAAAGTTAAAGTATAGCCTAGTTTAACCAGACTATTGAGCTGAATAACAGCTCTCTTAGGGCTGCCCCGAAGGATTGGATATTTTTACATGGCTAGGAACCTATTGGTTACCTAGCAACGGGACCTACAGCTTATTGTGGGATCCGAACCACATTATGTCGAGAAATTAATTTCAAATAACCAGAAACAAATTCCTTTCATTCCACATTGGCAGAGTGGGAATCGAACTCGAGACTACCTATTCGGAGGGGAAGCACGGTTAAACCCAAGGGAAGCACGTAAACCACTCGTCCAACGAGGAACTAATAGATATGGTATAGGAAATGGGTATATATATGAATATGGTTTGGATATGAGTATGAGGAGGGTATGATACAGACAAGGGTATAGGAACTAGCAAATGCGAGCGAAAGCGAGTATCTAAGAGTTTAAAGTTAATATTACATACCATCATGAAAATATTGTTCAATGACCATTTGTCTGAGAATGAATGACACATTAAAATAAACAATGCTGATACTCGCAATCTTCAATGAATCTAATTTTGTGGAACCTGAAACCACAAAAGTCCGTGCGACAAATACGACAAGAAACGCAATTAAATTTCTCGCAGATGGACAAACCCTTATTACTGATGATCTTAGAATTCGGAGCTCTCCAATATCCTCCGTGTTTCCTAAATAATTCTACATGCCACTTTCCTAGAGATATGTTTCAAATAATCCATGAACCTAGGGCATTAATATTTTGTTTGCATAGACCGAGCTTGGTATGGATGGCTAGGTGCCTACAAGTAGCTATCTCGGTCATACTGAAGATTATCTTGAATCTTTGGTCCTCTATACAGCTTACAGATTTATGTTATTATTATTATCGCCATCCTTATTATTGAAAATGTTCACAAATTCATATGTAATTATTCACTTCCGAGAAGTTTGCACAAAAAAAGAAAGACAAACAAATAGAGCCGGACCAAGAGATGAAAACAATTAAGTACATGTGACAGAGCAAACGTAAGAAAAGAAATATTCACATTAAAAAAAGAAGAGAAAAAAAGCTAAGGCAATATTTCTTGGCACTTTGACAGTTGGGAAGTGAGGGAAACGGGAAACAGGAAACTACAATTCTAAGGAATTTTGTTTAGAAGAAAAAGATTCCAGAAGGCAGGCTGGTGACAATGGAACAGGAGACCAATTTATTCCATGAACACCAGATCAAAAGGTCTGAAGCAGGTAGAGTTACAACCATTGTTAACTTATACAGGAGACTTTACGATCGCTGTCTAGTTTTCTGGCATCATTAGATGATATCGGTCAGAACTAAGTTTATATTTATAATATGATAACATTTTCATGAAACACTAACTTATTGACTAACCTACCAAGCTTAAACAAAGCAGAGCATTCCTAATGTAAAGTTAAATATAACAAACAAAAAAAAGATTAATTCAGAATGAACGATTATGAGCCACTACTTCCAGGCTATAAAAATGCGAATAAATATTAACATTAATTTTGACATTTGAATTATATCCAAGTTTTTACTTCATTCCGTTACTAAAACTTATGTAGAATTTATTCGTCCCAGTTTGAAATATTGCTATCATGCTGAGATCGCCATTAATTGGACTGAAGTATCTTCCTAGCTTCTTCAACATAGTCTCTCTCTCTCTCTCTCTCTCTCTCTCTCGTCTCTCTCTCCTCTCTCTCTCTCTTCTGTTATTCCATCACTTTCCACAGATTTTACTTTGGAAATCGTTATTCCTACGATTGCATATTCCAGCGAATATTTCTTTCTCTCTACAATTAGGTTCCTGAATTTTCATCAAGACACTATTTTTCTAGGCTTAGTCTAAAACTTCTGCCGTTATATCTTTCCTGAGTCTACAAAAAAAGGGCATCTTATTGTCCTTCCTAGTTCTGTAAGAAGCATTTGGTCGTCTTTCCAAGATTTAATAAAGGATGTCTCATATCTTTTCCACGTCTGGGATACTGCATCTAAAATGTCTTTTCCTGGTCCGATAAAGGATATCTTGTGACCTTCCCAAGCCTGGTAAAGGATATCTGGTTGGCTTTCCCAGGCCTGGAAAAGGTCATTTGGTTATGTTTCTCGTGATTTTGAAAGGCTTCTGTTGTTTTTTTTTTTAGGTTTGAAAAAGGACATGTGACTATCTTTCCCACTCCTGGAAAAGGGCATCTCGATATCATTTCCAAGTCGAGAAAAATGTATTTATATAGTAGTCTTTCCCGGGTGTGTGGACAAGACCATTAGGATCTTTAATAATCAGTCCTGATCTTTATCAGTTTTTTCTTTTTTGGAAAAAGCAGGCATCTGGTTATCTTTCCCAGGCCTGGAAAAGGGCATCGGGATGTCTTTTGCAGGTCTGGAAAGGACATCTGGTTATCTTTCTTATGGCTGGAAAGGATATGTGGTTATTTTACCATTAGCTTTGGACGTATAAAAACCAAATATAGATTACATTTTTGTGCATGTTATGCAATCTGACTTAGCAGCAATCTCAGCAACCCTATTCAGTGTTTGATAACTTCAATGTTTTCTTTTTTACTCCTTGTTATTTACAACGCCATTTAACCGGTCAAGAATGAACCCATGATTCATTTGCTATTGTTTATTTTCAGGTTTGTTGAATAAGAAGTTATTTCCTGTGGTATTCGCTTATATATATATATATATATATATATATATATATATATATATATATATTATATATATATATATATCTTATATATATAAAGCTGACGGTCGGACTATGTATGTATGTATGTATGTATAGTGTATGTTCGCTATAGACGGTGAAACTACTGGACCGAATTAACCAAGTCGGACCGCATATGTGAATATTATAGGGGACGGTTTTTAGCTAGGTACCGTTTTGATCCAGATATCCGGCCGTGCTAATTTCTTTACTATCATTCGTAAAGTAAAGAAAAAAGAGGCATTACTCTGATAGGGCTTTTTCACGAGGAATCCAAATCATGCTTCCTTTTCTTTTCTTCGCAATAGAAAATAACGATGATATTATGGGATGGTTTTTTTAACTGGGTGACGTTTTAATCCAGATATCCGGCCAAGCTAACTTCTTTAATATTAGCTGTAGAGAAAAAGAGTATTATTCTGGCTGAAATTTTCACAATAAAAATAACAATAATATTATGATTCAAACAATGCCAGCCTACACTTGCCAGCCGCCAGGCGCCTCTAATATATATATATATATATATAGATATATATATATATATATATATATATATATATATATATATATATATATATATATGTGTGTGTGTGTGTGTGTGTGCTCCGACAGCGTTGGTGTGTTTATGGAAACTCACAGGTCAGCACGTACTTCGCGAAGAACCAAGGAGGAATGCAGGAAAAAAAAAGATAATCTATATACATATATATATATATATATTTATATATATATATATATATATATATATATATATAGATATATATATATATATATATATACTACATAACATATATATATATATATATATATATATAGATATATATAATATAATATATGTATATATATATGTATGTATATATAAATATTGACAGTTCCTACAGGACATTAGTATATATTATAGTAAATCATTTCGAGCTGATGGAATGCTCCGACAGCGTTGGTGTGTTTATGGAAACTCCGGGTGCGATAAACACAGGTCAGCACGTACTGAGATGTTTTGTAAACAAGAGACTTCGCGAAGAGGCAAGAAGGAATGCAGGAAAAGAAGAAGATAATCTGGGGTGGCTCTCACGTGAACGCACTAGCTGACCCGAAATTGTGTTATGTGATTTCTATGTCACAAGGGAGTGGTACAAGAATGTTCTAGAATAATGAGTGTGCACATATGTGTGTTTATCTGAATGGGCCATTAGAGTGCAATATAATGAAACATCCAGCAAAAGGTAGATTACTCTGGCAGTATTTTGTATTAGTGGGAAGTCCTGCCTGTCAAAACACAAGATTTGCCGGTAAAGTTAAGAAATCTTGGTGCCTGAGTGACGGGATACTTTATCATTTCCACAGAACAAGTTTTATTGATCATTTTCCATATGCACTGTCTGAAGCTTATTATTTTGTGAAGTGACTGGGAGACGAGTTCTCTTCCTTTTTGTTTTGCCTTTGGGTCCGTACATTTTATGCCTTTTTATTTTTTTTTCCATGAATGCAGTTGTTTTTTCTTTTATTATTATTTCTAAAAGAAGTGATATTTGTTTTTTCTTTTATTATATTTCAAAAGAAGTGACATTTGTTTTTCCTCAGATGTATTTGGTTCAGGTCACGTGGTAAAGGAATTTTTGACAGGTAGCTATGACTTCAGTCTGGGCAGACTGACTCTTTTGGGGGGATATTTCATATAATGAGAGATTCAATTTTCCATTTACTTATTCGGTAGAAGTAACGACAGCCATGGCCTTAACTTCTTTAATCAATTTTTTCGTCATGTCAAGTTTGGGAATAAAACTTGTATTTTTTGATAGATCACGAGTTTAGGCTGGCCTTAGCTAATTCATACTGTATGCTATTCCGATAGAAAACTGACCAACAATTGAATGATGATACTGGTGGCTTAAGTGGTGGGTGTTTTTTCTTATCTTTGAGATTGAGATTTGAGATATATATATATATATATATATATATATATATATATATATATATATATATATATATGTATATATATATATATATATATATATATATATATATATATATATATATATATATATATATATATAAGGATTCCAGGAGAAGATATAAAACAGCATTCAGCAGGTTAGAATCCTCTTTATCTTTCATAACTGAAGTCGTAGGTTGGTGTCAAGTTTTGGACATTCGTTCTTCTCCTTCTCCTTTGGATGGTTTGGTGAGAACTGGTTCCTTTTTTTACTATATACCTTTTAATTTGTATTAATTTTAATTTTTGTAAATACTTTTTTTTTTCTTACTTAATCTTTTTTATATAGAAAATTATGTTTTTTTCAACTCTAACTTATTTTATGTTGGTCTTACAGATTGAGGATGCACGTAGATAATGTGTGAAACGTCTCTTGTTAATAAATATGGCAATTTTTTATGTGTTTTGTTGGACCCTGCTGAATGCTGATTTATATATATATATATATATATATATATATATATATATATATATATATATATATATATATATATATATATAGTCTGTTCGAGATAAGAAAAAGCTTATGTGAGAAGTGGTCCTTTGTATTCCACAAAGCAAAATATGCATTGTAAAGACAATTGCTTCGAAGCACAATGAGAGAGAAAGAGAGAGTTGACGTGTCTTTGTCCTGGGTTTAAATAGCGCATTCATATGCAACAAAAGTTTGGAAGGGTCCGATCTTAGCCCCGACAATGCCAATGCTAAGAAGGAACATCTTGGTTATTTTGCATTTTCATAACTTCTTGTACATATTACACAAAGATAGGTACCGTATGTACTTACTCATAGCAAGGTGCGTAGGGTGGAGTTTAATATCAATGAAAATTGCGACGAAGTATTTTGATTTTAATTTCCCTTATAATTTCTTCTTAATTCTCTCGATGATGCTGAAGGATGCATAATCAAATTCCGTGTAAGTCTTATGATTACTGTCATAAGTGTTAAAGCTAAAAAAAATGGAAAGACAATGGAAAAGCATAAAAATGTGAAGATATGCAAAGGTGAACAGTGGAAATTTTTTTTTCAATTTAGTGAAAAAATAATGTAATCAAGGGCAAAACAGAAAGTTAATTAATGCACAAGAAAGAAGAAAGAGACGTCATGTAGTCTAGTTTTATTAGAGAAACCTACCGTATGAATTTGAATGTCAGTCAAAGGCATGCACAAATTTTATCCATAAAAAAAAAGAATTAATTTTGACTTCGTCCATCCACTGAGATAATATGTATTAAAATGTAAGATTTAGAATATGTATTGAAATCTAATTCTTAGAGTCATTCAACGGCCTTAGTATCAGAGAAGAAAGTCGCTCCGGTCCAGCTGCCTTGTTTCCTTTTGAAATTCCAATTGGGTCTCTACTTCTTCTATCGCGGAAATGTGGTCTTCCAGAGCAACGCTGTTAACATCAGCCATAACGTTTGGTTCGTTGTAACTCCCGACAAAATTACTTTCA
>NC_061108.1:59086767-59131767 GCF_015104395.2 Macrobrachium nipponense | reverse complement strand
CTGGAATGTCTCCAAGAATCAGGCTATAAACGGGTTTATCTAAAAACATAGCATATAATTCTCTCACATAGTACAGAATTATCACGTTAATCTTTGCAACGTAATAATTACAGACAATCTTATCAGTGGGTACACAGCCACATATTTCTTTTGGGCATTGTGATCCAAATTACCAGACCAATTTACATTAGACTGCAAATTTACAATATGTATCTCTCAACATTATTACTTTCTCTTTTTAAATAACTTTCATTAACAAGTAAATTCTAGTTTCTCCTCCTCTGCTCCTCAGTTCTGCATGCTGCTAACACAAGAGGTAGTTCAGCTCCAACTGTTAGATTCAGTTGTCTTTTTCAACATAGTCTTCCAACCTGGCTATTCCAACCTTCACAAATCATGATAGCAGTCGCCTTACCAAGTTCTTCCTCTAAAATAGCATTAGTCATCTTTCATATTTAACTTCCTCTGGTTCTCATTTCAAATAAATACAGTTTTTTTTCTTTTTTTACTAGATATCATGGTTTGTGGCACACTGAACACCTACTTTCAATCTTGTCTGTTAACTTCTGCTTGGCCATCTTGTAGTCCTTGCTTCTTTGGTTACTCTCTCTGGGCTTCCTCATTCGCTTCTGGCATTCCACTAAGCTTATACCATATGCCTCTAAGTACAGCTCAGCAAACTTCACCATCACATCCATGTCCTTTAACCCTGTCTCCTTGAGGATTACTGCTATCTCATTCAGACAAGTGCTGATAAACCTTTTTCTTGTTGGCAAATATCCTTAATCACTAAACTCTTTTCTGCCTTTAAATATTGTTTTGGTATCCTAGCTAAAAACTGAATTTCTTTCTGTATCTTTCTTTAGTTATTTCATACCTCCTCAAAAACGACCTCTTGAGGCTATTGTAGTTCAAGGCTTTATCATAAAACATACTCTCAGTAATGAATTGAGACAAATAGCCCATTCATCCCTAGGCCACCCTTGGGTTTGTGCAAAACTCTCAAATCTCTCATTTGAAGCGTCATGTCACAGAGCTTTTCTTGGAATCTGGGTAACTTGGGCTTTGATGTAACTATAGGGTTGCAGATGCTAATTTATCATTCTAGTTTCACTACTAACTTCTTTGACTTTTAACAGTAGAAGTTCACGTGCATATGGTTCTTCCTGCATTCTCTCTTCATAAGCCCTCTGTGACAGCCTCCGCTCACTTCCTCTCAGACTTTACTGCCTCTTCTCTTGTTGCGCGTCACTTGTGTGGGCTAGATCATGTTTTTCATGAACAAAATATTTTATTTTTTGTCCTTCTAAACTCACTCACTTGTCAGAATTGCATGAGCTTGGCAACCTCTGTCGCTGCCATCGTAAAATGTACAACTGGACCCAAGTACCGATACTTGAAATACCTTGTCACAGCCTCTATTTTATCACAGTATGCGTGCTGTAGGTATGTGAGGTAATGGTCAATGGCTTTATGCCAACTGTGAATAAAACCCCCATAAGATATATAGATATATAAAGTTTATTTTTAACACATGTCCAGGAGGCAGAGCTAATTTTTGAATGATCATACTCTGAGTAATGGTAGTAAGGATTGACCTTTGAATGGCTTCTCTAACAAAGCAAAAAAACAGAATGTTTATGTTAAACCAAAAGCACTGCATACCTTTTTTCTGTCTACATGAGATAACTGGAGACTTCTTAAGATTTGCCTTGTCTTAATCTTCACCATCTTTGTAACTGGTCCCAACTAAGGAAAGCTCAGGCACATATACCCATTCGCAAAAATTACATTATTTCGGTTAACTTGGACAGCCTGGAAATCTCTCGGAATTCATAATTGACTTACTTATTGAACAAGTTAGATAAACTAATATTTCTCCCATATTGCACCAGGGAATCATGTTGTAAAAAAATAAGAAGCTCTACGAAATTAATGAAGTAAACTCAACTTCCAGAGTATTACTGAAAATAAAATGCTTTATCTGCTCCCGAAATTGTAGCATGAAAGTGGGAATAAGGGAACTACGTAAAGGAAAAAAATCTCCTTCACATAGGGCAGACTCGAACAACAGACAAAGTATCCTTAAACCCACACCCTGCGTAAAGCAGAAATGAAGAAATAAAATATAGAAACAGTAATGTTGAAAGTAAAATCTACAGATGCAACCACAATGTTTTACTGAATGTCTATGGTGCATCATTATGCAGTGGCAGGAGATACTGGGTTAAAAGCCACAATGATGTATATGATAATATATATATATATATATATATATATATATATATATATATATATATATATATATATATATATATATATATATTTCTTTTCAAAATACAAAAAGGTTAAAAGACGGGGATCTTTTGGCCGTTTGCACAACTGTCCTCTTCATGAAGTCAACTGAAGAATAAAATACATATTATCATTAAAAGACAGATTGAAAATTTTTATTTTTATCGCAGCCCAGGAAAGTATCAAACCATCTTGTGAAGAAAGCGGTCATGTAATGGCTGTTTCACCTCGTCTGTAAGCCAACCGTTGGGATCTTCTGAACGGCTGTCTCTCGATCGTATGGGCTCATACCTAGTGACACGTGATTCCTGTGCGATGAACGACTTTCAGAATCGGTGCCTCCAGTTATTTGTTTATGCGACAACTGCCACTTCGACAACGCGTGCGGGGAGAAACGAGGCAGCCAGTGTCATGGGCATTGAGAAACTGCTTCAAATTCAAGTTTATATAATGATAGACTAACTTATCTGTACGTCTGTCCTCCTGCGTAGAGGCTTTATTGCCATCTTATGTGCTTGAGTTATTTATCAAAGCACTCTCCAGTACTTTTCTATGGCGTACTTGATATAATAGTTTGGTAGGAAGCTAAAACTATATATGGAAGTAGTCAAGCAGGCCATAGAAGAATAAATATTTGTAACACATTAGATGGTAATAAAGCCTTTACGCAGGACAGACAGACAGATCGGTTAGTCTATCATTCTATAAATCTAAATTTTAAGCAGTTTCTCGAGGCCGCTGATGCTGTCACCTCATCTCTCCCCGCACAGATAATCGACGTGGCTGTTGTAGAAAATAAACAGGCACCGATTCTGAAAGCCGTTCGCCATCCAGGAAGCGTCAGTCACTAGGTATGAACCCGATACGGTCGTACACAGATGCCCTGAATGTCAAACTGAACTCACTCCCAATTGGATGCACTGCCAACGAAACAACTATAAACAACCTCTGTTACGCCGACGATATGGTTCTGATTTCCCCATCAGTCAAAGGTCTCCAACGAATCATCGACACTTGTCGCCAATGCGCAGTGGAATTTGATATCCTATATAACAAAACCAAGACCCAATGCATTTCGCTGATCCCGAGATCGCTTAAGCATATTGCAGAACCTCAAATTATCCTCGGAAATCATTGGCTGGAATTCGTGCACGAATTTCCTTATTTGGGTCACATTATTACTGACGACCTAAAAGATACAACAGACATAGAACAGAGGCGTCGTAAACTACGTGCAACTGACAACATGATTTGCTTTCTGTCACCGAGACTTGAAACTGCTGCTCTTCCGCTCGTATTGCTACAGTATCTATGGGTTCTCCCTGTGGACGTACTACACCCAAGCGACCATGAGAAGTGTCACTGTTGTTCACAATGACATTTTGAGACGCCTCACAAACACTCCTCGCTACCACTCCGCCACACAAATGTTCAAAGAAAACCGCCTGGACAATTTTAAAATTATTGTAAGGCGAACAATGTCCAGTCTGATCATGCGACTGCGGAACAGCAGCAATTCGGTCATACAGTTTCCTAAAGAGTTAGACAATATCTAAATTGTGGGATGATGGGAAAAGGAGGCTTTTGTTCCCTAAATGGATTAATGTCTGTCTTTGCAAATGCCATCTGCAGAATCTGTCATTATTATTATATTTCTGCCGTTTTATTATTACTGATATTCAATTTTTTTTATTATTACTGTGAATATTATCAATTTAGAAATTTTCTACATTCAATTCTCGTATTTAGCCCTCTGGAACTGAATTATATGCAATCATTCACCAATCATTATTACTTTTAATGTTTTTTTTTAATTATCTTCAATATTATTCAGCGACTGTAGGGATATTGCCGATTATTTATTTTTATATATCATGTTATTTCATGTATCTAGATTGTGTCTGTTACTGTCTGTACTTTGTATCCTCCTTGTATATGGCTTTGAGCTAAATAAAATTTATTATTATTATTATTATTATTATTATTATTATTATTATTATTATTATTATTATTATTATTATTATTATCAATCGCAACTCTTGGCTTACAGACGCGAAGAAACAGCCATTACATGATCGCCATGTTCACGACAAGGTTGTTTGAGTTTCCTGGATTATCACAAAAATAGAAATTTTGAATTTGTGGCCAAAGATGACTGTTGCGCAATCGGTCGAAAGTTCCTTATCTTTTAACCTTTTGTATTATATATATATATATAATAGATATATATATATATTATATATTATATATATATATATATAATATCATATACTTTATAACCGAATATATTAATTTTGAGAGATGGTTTCCTACCAAAATTTTATGGACTGGGCTATTTCTAGACAAATCAAAAGTTGCATTTCTACACTTTGTTCCAGTTTTAGTTTTCTGTAAAGAAACTATCGTGCTGGCTTTGTCTGTCCGTTTGGACTTTTGTCTGCCCGCACATATTTTTGGCCGTACTTGTTTTGTCGGCCCTCAGATCTTGAACACTATTGAGGCTGTTGATCATCCACCCTCTAATCATGAAACATATCAAATTGCAGTCCAATAACTTCAGTAGTTTTTATTTTATGTAAGGAAACGTTGGCCGTAATCATGCGTCTGGCAACTATATAAGCCAGGTCACCACCGAGTCGCAGCTATAGTTTCATAGTCCGTGACTCATACTGCCTTATACCTAGACCACCGCAAAATAGATATATATTCGGTGACCTTCATTATACGATGTACAGAAAACTCAATGGTCCCGAAGAAAATTTGGTGCATTTGTTACTTGTTCTCTTTTTCGTCGAATGGTTATTTAAATCTTTTATTAGATTATTATTTCATATGTTCATAACTGAATTGTTCAGTTGTATCTTTTTATTTTTCTCCCTTATCTAAATAATTCTATGAAATTATATAATAAATTATGAACTTATTTGTTGATACAGTACGACTACAAATATTCTTTTCTTTTTGTTGATCGTTTTTAATCTTTATCCAATTCATTGCCTTTCCTTGATACTGCTCACAAAACCTTATTACAGTTTTAACCAGTTGAATGGGATTTTATACTTTCGCACCTTTAAATAAGCTCCCCTTTCTAACTGCTATGTCTTAAATGGTCATCATGCTCATTCGCTTAACTAGTAGTTGTCTTGCAATTTATCCACTACATTACTTTTCTTGGCTTCATATCATTTGTAAAATGTTTACTGCTGTTCTGTCACCAACTTACTCAAACTCTGTATTAACTGTTGTTCCTTCGTTTTCTCCTCTTAGTTCAACACATTTTGCTCTTTTCCTTTTAGGCGAGCATTAACCGTCTTTTGAGCGAAGTTTACCAGGTGGACATATAATCGGCTTACCTGGCAAGCTTGCAGGCGTAGGAGCAGAACCCTTGAAGACTCTTGCGACAATATTATCTATTTGCCTCTCTTTCCTGTACTTATTAATACGTGCTTGGATACGTAAATATAAGCAAATGAATAAGGGCACATATGTATCAGAATGGAGATAATTAAGTTGATTTAATCTTTTTCTTGGTATTTTTCCGCTACGTATCTGACACTGAAAAGTGACTCAATCTAGATAGAAATAACTTCATCTAAGAAATTAGTCCAGGAATCCACATACGCACATGTGTTACACACACACACCCCACATTATATATATATATATATATATATATATATATATATATATATATATATATATATATATATATCATATACATATATATATATATATATATATATATATATATATATATATATATATTATATATACATACATATACATATATATATATATCTATATATATATATATATATATATATATATACATACACACACACACACACACACATATATATATATATATATATATATATATATATATATATATATATATATATGTGTGTGTGTGTGTGTGTGTATGTGTGTGTGTGTGTGTGTTTGTGTGTGTTTGTGTGTGTGTGTGTGTGTGTGTGTAGAATAGTAAGCATTTATTTCTGTATTTTTGAGTATAAAGCTTCAGAAAACATAGGTACAAAGAGATCAGAGATGTGGTGAGTACACCTAAAGCTGCATTTTTAAGTGGCAATAAAACGTGTTTATTAATCTATTCGAAACCTAAGCGGAATTTGGAAAGGGCTAAAACATAATGTTTAAAAATTTTAAAACAATTTTTTTTTAAGAAGTGTGAAGGGTAACAGCTGTTTTCTAAATATGCTTTAAGAAATAAGATTTCATTGTGAATAGTGTGGTCGTCAGAACATAAAGTATTTGATCTCAATGAATGTCGTAACAGATATCCCTCTTAATGTCCCTCGGTGAGTCTTCTTTTAATTAACTAAAAATACCTGTAAGAAATCTCCCATTGGAGCATGAAGTAGATATCTGTCTAGAAAAAGTAACTGAATTATCTTTTTTCTTTCTCATGGTGATATTTTGATGAAAGGTATAGAAAAACACTCAAAATATGTTAAAATGGACTTTTAAAACGTGTCATCGTGGTACTATAATGAACTGAATATTAAACTATACTTTCGGTATATTCTTCGTATATACAACCATACATAATACATTTATATATGTGAGTGTGTGTCTGTGTTCCAGATCTACTACAATATTTCATAATTTCCATGTTTCTCTTGTACAACATATTTATATCAATTGGCCTCGAAAAATCCTTTTTGCCAACGTTGCAACAAAGATGACACCTATCCTTTCCTCACCAAAGCTTGAGATGCTTTGATTCGATGTAATTTTACTGTAAACTACAGCTCTACTCTGTTTCAGTAATTTTGCTTCGTATCCCCTCCAGAGAGTAACAATAGTCTCGTTATCGCATGTTTGAGGTTCACGTATGTGTTTGTAGAACGAGTGTGCCTGAGCAGCTACAAGTGATCTGCATAATGAAATAGTAGAGATAGTTAATGGAGTTTCTGCATGAAGTTCGTAAAAACGTTGAACGCATTTGCATGTTAAACCTGTCATGAGTAAGAGTTATTACAACAGTAATTATGGCACGAGAGTCAATTTGCTTTCAGCATAGATAACTAACAACACATAACTTCCTAATTGATTTAGCGGTTTTTGTTTTCGTTGTTGTTAGCGACTTTGCTCAATATATTGGCGACAGAAGTGTGTTTGATACACCGAATCATTTAACGTGTAGGCATCATGCAAATGTCTAGATTATTATACAATATCACATACAAGAACATCTTATCTTTTCCCTCAGCATTTCCCTATTTCAATACACATTTCACTGGTAACTTGCATTCAACTTCTACATTGTCACCATTAAGGACACTGACGTCAACATTCCAATACGTTTCATAGACCCTTGTTTTACATAGACACTTCCTATATATATATATATATATATATATATATATATATATATATATATATATATATATATATATATATATAATATATATATATAGTATATATACATATATATGTATATATATATATCATATATATATATATATATATATATATATATATATATATATATATATATATATATATATATATATATATATATCTATATATATATATATATATATATAGTATGTATATATATATATATATATATATATATATATATATATATATATATATATATATATGTATATATATATATATATATAATATATATATATATATATATATATATATATATATATATATATATATATATATGTGGTTTAACTGCACTTACAGATAAGGTGTAACGGACTTTGTTGCGTACGGATTGAAATGTGCAACAGAACAGTTCTGAGTATTGTGAAAAAGCTTCAAGATATCAGTGAATACTTTGGGCGCTTAAACGGCAGAAGCCTACGTAGTAAAACATTGCCAGGCCTCAGAGGCAAGAGCGCAAGTGTGCAAGTTGACGAAGCTGCTCGTCGAGTGTCGAATGATCGTGACGTCAGAAACATGGTTTTATGTGTGTCTGTTCGTGCGCCAAACAGGGCACGTTCGTAGAAGCTTCTAGAACAATTCAATGTGTGCGTACGTACGAACACCAGGGCTTCTTGGAGTGCAATATAATAGGACGTCGGGCGATAAGCTGTTATTCTAGAAAAAAAAAGAAAAAAGAAACTGTTCACGTGTTAAAGGAAAGGAGGTCTGGAGGAAAGCACAGAAGATCCATCCAGGAATATAATAGTGATAAAAGAGGCTTGTTAAACAATTGGACATTTTACAGATATCCTGAGAGAAGCTGAAGTACAGAGGAAAATTATTTTTTTTTCTCCCACGTCATAATTACGTTTGCTATTGTCGTTAAGTACGTAACCATTTTCCTTTTATTTATGCTAATTGTGATTTCCTCTCACAGATGCTTTCGAATGTCACCACATACAATGAATTCTGTGACTGACATTTTTATCCCTTAATTTTTGGGGAAATAGGAATTGTGATTGAGCTGATGGGCTTTTATAAAAAGGTAATGTGTGACATTTTAGTTGAGAAGATCACTATTGTGAGTGATTGTATTTCATGCTTTGGGGATTTCCAATTAATTTCCTTTTTCTCCATTAACTTTTTTTGGGGGAAATGAAGAGACTATTTTTGTATCCCAGAGTTTTGTTTTGAGCCTACATCTTGACCTAGCTAAAGAGATGCCAGTTCGTGGATGAGGCTTTAGGTGAGTCACGTTATCAGGTGGTGTTTTTCTTTTCTTTATTAGACAAGGTCAATTAGACCCTTGTAACAGTCAGTGGCAGTCGGGAAAGGCAATCAGGCCTATGGATTACGTTTCTTCAGAGACTTGGGGGCTGCAGAGAAAATCATGTAGATGTTAGGGAAAGGGATTATAGTTTGTCCATTGGCACTCGGTCGGCGAGGTGTGGTTTGGGGTGGAGTCAGCAGATCTGTTCACTGAGAGCTCAGCCTTCTAAGACAGGGCGTTTCAAAGGGTGTTAATTTCCCGGGATTAGAGGCAAGACTGGTAGTACGGTACGGTACGGAATGTTTTTCCATTCCATACTTCGTACTTGGCTAAAATACCGTACCGTAATTTTGAATCATACCCTCAATAATTTTTCCGTACTGTGCGGTAAAGATAACGTACCGTAAATCCGTACCTTTATCGTACTATAAGCTAACTCAATGTACATCAGTAAAATTTCTTCTTTATTAAAATTTCAGTGTTAGCAGGTATAAATTAGCAAAGGGACTTTATAGGTACATGCACGTCTATAGATTTAGTTGCTGGAATGATAATAATGATGATGATGATAGTATTAACAGTATGATTCCTCCTAACTCAAGTCAATAGTCGCTAAAGAAAGAAAGAATGAAATAATTTTTTTTATTTTAGACCTTAAGATAAAAATAGCAATAACTACTACTAGTAATGTCTAAACACAATAGAACAATAACAACAACAACAACTACTACTACTACTTCTGCTGCTGCTGCTGCTGCTAAGAATATTCGTAAATTAAAAAAAATTGCTATATTATTAGTTATTATCAATACTGTTCCCTTGTTTTTAACATAGACCCAAAGAGTATTGCAATTTTGGATTCATAAAACATATTTTGCCAAGAATCTATTTATTTGGTACATGTAATACAATGTATGGAATCTTATTCAAAATATTTCCCAGTATTATGATTCCTTGCGTAATAAGAGTCTTATTAACCCTCTTACGCCGATTGGACATATTAAACGTCGAGTCAAAATGTCTCCCGTATGCCGAATGGACGTACCATACGTCGACTCAAAAAAGTTTTTTTTTAAATTCGCGGAAAAATACTTATAGGCCTACCAGCCGAAAACTTTTGAATCACGCGCCTTGGGGGTTGCTGGGAGTTCACAGATCGAGGTGTTATTTTGTTTCAAAGCGCGACCCAAGTTCGCATGCGCGGAATCCTTCCTTCTCGCTCCAGCCAGCATCATCGTAGCATCATCCGACAGCGATCTTTTGCCGCAATCGTGTTTGACTGAGCTTGTGCGAGACTTTGAACATTTGTGTTGTTACAGGACGTTCATAGAGATGTCTGAACGTTGTATGACACGCGAAAGGCGCGTTTTACCCGTCGGAAGGGATCGTGTTAGAAGGGTTTTGGACTTGGATGCTGGCGAAGGACCCAGCACCCAACCTGACCTCGCTCCTCAACGCCGTTCTGTGCGACCATGTGTCGATGAAAGTGCTTCGAAAGTGTCTCATTTGCCGTTAGTAACCCCAAGGAAGCATCGTGCCGTCCTTAGGGGCATTCGTAGGAATTTGGGAGGGCTCAAACCAAGGGACATTGACGAATATTTATCGGAGCTCGATCGAGAGCATTTGGCAAGTCCTCATTTTGATGGCGGTTGGTCATCCAGTGACGAGGACATAACTCCCGATGATAGTGATGACGAGGAATATTTGCCCCCAATGTCCGTTCGAGGCTCACATCCCGAAAGTGAATTAGAATTCAGTAGTTTTAGTGCTTATGAGGAGGAATCTGAGGAGGGGGAGGACGATGATTTAGGTTCTAGTTTTGTTGCTGATGATGATGATGATACAGAAAGTGAAGGCTAGAGTGAGGGAGATGGGCCAGTGAGGGGGGTTTGTGTGGGAAATCGTGCCCGCGCTCGTGTGCGTGCGGGCGCGCGCGCAGGGGCACGTAGAAGGTCGGATAGTCGCGCTAGCCAAGGTGATGGTCGGTCGTCTGAGAGCAACAATGGGTGGACAGAGGACCCCACACCACCTAGCATGCATCCATTTTCGGCAAATCCTGGGCTCACCGTACCTGTTCCCCTGACTCCTCTGGGTTTTGTTCAGCTTTTCCTTACGCAGGAATTGCTGGAGTACCTGGTAGCAGAGACGGCGGACTACGCCAGGTATTGCCGTGATGAACTGCGCACGACATTATCATATCACTGGCGAGGCTGCAACCTCCCCGACATGGCGCATTTTTTGGGGCTTCACGTTTTTTTTGGATTCATGCCTGCTGCCGACGTCAGGCAATATTGGAGGCGTAATTTTTTTTAAGTACGCCCAATGTGCCCGGCTTTATGCCCCATGATACTTTCCTGGCGTTGGACAGATATTTCAACGCCTTCAACCGAAGGGCCATACCTTTTCGGGCTTGTGGATCATTTCCGTAACCAGGGATACCACCTGTTTATGGATAATTATTATAACTCGGTATCCCTGGCCCAGGAACTGTATGAAGCAGGTGTTCACGTCAATGGTACCCTTCGGTTGGTGCGTGGGGCCCCGAATGTGCTCAAGAGGTTCGCTAGCCATCCGCAACATCTGGCAAGAGGAGAGACACAGTGGCGGCGGAAGGGAGCTGTTCTTCGTCATCTGTTGGAAGGTGTCGACTCGTCCCCATGATTACGACGAGCCATGAACCTGTCCAAGAGGAGATCGTGCAGCGGAAGAAGACGCGTCGACAGGGCCGAGTTGTGTATGAGCAGTTTCGTGTACAGCGCCCTACCGTCATTGGGCACTACAATAGGCACATGGGAGGAGTTGATCTCTTTGATCAACTCATCCAATATTATCCCTTCGCCAGGAGAACCAGGAGATGGACCCAAAAGCTCCTGAAATACATTCTGCAGTTGGCCCTCCAAAATCCCTACATACTCTACTGTGGGTACTACGGTCCCGATCTACGGAGGATGAGCCACTTACAGTTCCTCGAGGCAGCCGGGGAAGCCCTCATCAACTTTGATCCCGATGAGTGGCCTTCCATGTCTGCCCCCTGCCCCGAGCTGTAGATCTGCCCTTAGAGGAAAGGGCAGACCTTAGGGGTGCCTACTTCGGTCATCCTGCTGCCGACGCCCCTGCTGCCGACGCCCTGCTTCTGACGCTGCTGCTGCCGTGCCCCTGCTGCCGACGCCCCTGCTGCTGACGCCCCGGCTGCCGCCGCCCCTGCCGCCACCGCCCCTGCTGCCGCCGCCCCTGCTGCCGCCGCCCCTGCTGCGCCGCCCCTGCTGCCGCCGCCCCTGCTGACGCCCCCGTCCGCGCTCCTTCTCGTCGGGTAGTGGACCCTCCGTGTCAGCTGATGCCAGGGGATCACACACTGGAGCTCCTAGAAGGGCGCAGGCAGAAACGGTGCCGGGTGTGCCATATGAATGGCAGAAGGAGAGACACCCGGTTCTTCTGTCGCACCTGCAAGATAGCTCTATGCAGGTTCGGGGAGTGTGACCGCAAATACCACAGTGCGGTCTTCTATTGGAGTGCGACTCAGCGGCGGTTAGGGGAGGGCGCAGGGTGGGGAACCAACCGCGCCCTATCCCAGCGGCCGTAAGGGCGCGCGTCTCCCTCCTCCCACCTGTACCTCGTCATGTCGAGAGAGGAAAAAAATGCAAGACTCTTCAATGGAGGAGGGAGAAAACAAGAATAGAACGAAGAGTCAGGATTAGGAGTGAGTATTCTGCATTTGTTTTATATTTATTTTTTAAATTTATTTTCAAGTTGTTATATCTCAGTATCTATGCATGAATACGATATTTCATTGTATGCAAAAAGAAAAGTGTCACCTGCATTCCTTTTATTTATGTGTTCGTACCAGAATCGGAAAACGTAATAAATAAAGAAACACACACTCACACACACACACACACACACACACACACACACACATATATATATATATATATATATATATATATATATATATATATATATATATATATATATATATATATATATATAAATATATCTTTAATTTATTTTTATGTTGGTATTTTTGGGTAAGCAAAATACATAACAGTCTAGTAACCTTCATTTATTTATCTTCATTTTGAAACAAATTTGAAGTCTCTAAAACAATATTGTGATTTATGGTGAATTTTTGAAAAAAATATCTTTCTTCCCTCCGCGCACCGCTTCGAGGCCGAAAATATCCGAAATGCGTAGATTGCATTATCCTAATATTTGCTCCTTTTCATATTAGCCGTTTTATAGAGTTTCACATATCAAAATGTGCGCAATTTTATGAAAAATACAACCAAAATTAATTAAAGGTTGTAGCTTTTCTTATTTATGAAATATCTGCGTATAAATTACGATAATTGGAAAAAAACTACGTACGGTCAACTTTGACGCAATCGAAATGGTAAAAAACGTAATTGTAAGCTAAATCTCTTACGGCCTAGTAATATTAATTTATTTATCTTAATTTTGAAACAAATTTGAAGTCTCTAGAACAATATTGTGATTTAAGGTGAATTTATGAAAAAAATATCTTTCTTCCCTCCGCGCGACGCTTCGCGGCTGAAAATATCCGAAATGCGTAGAACGCATTATCCTAATATTTGCTCCTTTTCATATTAGTCGTTTTATAGAGTTTTACATATCAAAATGTGCGAAAATTCATGACAAATACAACAAAAAATAATTAAAGGTTGTAGCTCTTCTCATTTCTGAAATATCTGCATATAAATTACGATAATTGGAAAAAAAACTACATACGGTCAACTTTGACGCAATCGAAATAGTAAAAAACGTAATTTCAAGCAAAATCTCTTACGGCCTAGTAATATTAATTTATTTATCTTAATTTTGAAACAAATTTGAAGTCTCTAGAACAATATTGTGATTTATGGTGAATTTTTGAAAAAAATATCTTTCTTCCCTCCACGCGCCGCTTCGCGGCCGAAAATATCCGAAATGCGTAGATCGCATTATCCTAATATTTGCTCCTTTTCATATTAGCCGTTTTATAGAGTTTCATATATCAAAATGTGCGAAAATTTATGACAAATACAACAAAAAATAATTAAAGGTTGTAGCTCTTCTCATTTCTGAAATATCTGCATATAAATTACGATAATTGGAAAAAAAAAACTACGTACGGTCAACTTTGACGCAATCGAAATGGTCAAAAAACGTAATTTTAAGCTAAATCTCTTACGGCCTAGTAATATTCATTTATTTATCTTAATTTTGAAACAAATTTGAAGTCTCTAGAACATTATTGTGATTTATGGTGAACTTTTGACAAAAATATCTTTCTTCCCTCCGCGCGCTGCTTCGCGGCCGAAAATATCCGAAATGCGTAGATCGCATTATCCTAATATTTGCTCCTTTTCATATTGGCCGTTTTATAGAGTTTCACATATCAAAATGTGCGAAAATTCATGAAAAAGGCAACAAAAAATAATTAAAAGCTGTAGCTTTTCTCATTTCTGAAATATCTGCATATAAATCACGATAATTGGAAAAAAAAAAAAAAAAATACGTATGGTCAACTTTGACGCAAATCGAAATGGTCAAAAAAACGTAATTGTAAGCTAAATCTCTTACGGCCTAGTAATATCATTTATTTATCCTTAATTTTGAAACAAAATTTGAAGTCTCTAGGAAACATTATTGTGATTTCATGGTGAACTTTTGAAAAAAATATCTTTCTTCCCTCCGCGCGCCGCTTCGCGGCCGAAAATATCCGAAATGCGTAGATCGCATTATCCTAATATTTGCTCTTTTTCATATTAGCCGTTTTATAGAGTTTCATATATCAAAATGTGCGCAAAATCATGGAAAATACAACAAAAAATAATCAAAGGTTGTAGCTTTTCCTATTCCTGAAATATCTTCATATAAAATACGATAATTGGAAAAAAAAACTACGTACGGTCAACGTTGACGCAATCGAAATGGTAAAAAACGTAATTGTAAGCTAAATATCTTACAGCCTAGTAATATTCATTTATTTATCTTAATTTTGAAACAAATTGTAAGTCTCTAGAACAATATTGTGATTTATGATGAATTTATGAAAAAAATATCTTTCTTCCTTCCGCGCGCCGCTTCGCGGCCGAAAATCTCCGAAATGCGTAGATCGCATTATCCTAATATTTGCTCCTTTTCATATAGAGTTTCATATATCAAAATGTGCGCAAAGTCATGAAAAATACAATAAAAAATAATTGAAGGTTTTAGCTGTTTCCATTTCCGAAATATGTGCATATAAAAAAAATATATATAAAAATTTCGACATTCGGTCAACTTTAACTCGTCCGAAATGGTCAAAATCTTCAATTTTATTCTAAAACTCTTGCAGTATCATAATATTCAATCATTTGTCTTAATTTTTAAACAAATTGGAAGTCTCTAGAACAATATTGTGATTTACGGTGAATTTTTGAAAAAAACATTTTTTTTACGTCCGCACGTTACAAATTCGTACATCATTTTGTGATAATATTTTTCCGGTGTTGCTTTTATTGTTTTACAATGTATTATATATCAAAAGGATTGCAATTTAGTGTACAATACAACGAAAAAAAAGTAACTGGTTAGCTTTGACCGTTTTCTGCACAGCGTGATTTGAATACAATTATGTATGAATTTTTTTTTTGCTACCATATATCGCATTATTTACATATGATAATGATATTATTTTTCATTTTTGATGGTTGCACTAAACTTCAGGCAATGAAAAAAAAAGGAGCCAAAAATGAACTCTTAATCTTCAAAACTAAGCACGCTGTGATTTTTTGTAAAAATTATTTTTTCCGCTTCTGCGCTCACTTCAAACCGGGCCTGGCATACGGGAGAGGTTTTGATTTTTAGGGCTTCGGCGTAAGAGGGTTAAGAAAAACAAAGTATAGAACAGTCTAACCAGCAATGGAACATAAAAGCATTGCCTAACGTTACCATGCAATTAATAATTTAAAAAAATATTTTTCTCAACATTCATAAAGGCAGTATGTATTAGGAACATACCTTCCACTAGTGACTTTCTTCTAATCAAACATATGAGTTCAAACTTATAATGTATGACATCTTAGAAACATAATGGCATCTATTATATCATCCTTGATGCCTAGTCTTAGTTCATCCAAAATGTTCGCAACCCCGAGAATGTGCGTTCTACACTCACTTGAGTGACAGGAAATGCAAGGGCTACCTCGGCTAGAGCCTTCATATCTTGATGTGGATGTTTGTTCCAACACTTGAATGCGTCTTCACTTTTTTCAATTCGAGTACAGTTATTGAAATGAACGAGGGTTTGTTTTATTTCAGTTAATCGCAAAGCATCATTATCCACTACTTCATTTTCCCTCTTTCGATTGTTATAAGCAGCAGACAATATTTGGTTAATTATATCCTTCGAGGTCTCTTCCTTTTCACTTTGACTTCACTCAAATTCTTGTCTTCAATTTGTTTTGTAGAATCATCCTAAAAATCATTTGAATTTTGCTATGACAATTCTCTTCCACAATGCAGTGAGGTGCAGCTTTGCAAGATCTTTTTGTGGATCAACAAAAAGGACTGAACTCTTGGATCAAGATAAATGGCTGTAATGAATGGTGCATTGTTGAGTAGAGAAAGCTCTCGATTCTCCATGGCAGTTATGGCACTAAGTGATATATCTAAATAAAATTATCGTACCGTAATTCCGTACCGTACACCTAGGCTAAATATCAACCATACCGTACTGCACACCCCGTACCGTACCGTACTCCGTTCTGTGCCATACTGTAATACCAGCCTTGGTTAGAGGTTAGGTATTCGTGACGGTCGAATATGCATACAAGAGGGTAGTCGTGAGTTTTATAGAAATCTGCCATCGCATGTGTGATTAGTATAATATATATATATATATATATAATATTATATATATATATAAGATATATAATATATATATATATATATATATATAACAGGGGACTGGATATATGAATTAATGGACACACTAAATTAAATAAAGTAGGGTCGAGTTTGGTATTTAAGACATATGCAAAGCGGCAAATCCCTTAGACACGCACACAGGACAAATTTTATAAACATACCCGATTGTACCAGGGATATTGCGGGCTGCAAATGACCTGAATAGCGGAACACTTACATGACTGTGATGCCAGAGGTCAAGAGAGTTCATGCGAAATGGAAAACGCACGTACATCGAAACAGAGAAGAATCTATAGAGTGCGTGCATTCGTTTGTCCATTAGTAGGTGCAAGTGCATATGTCTGTGAAAGCAAAAAGTAGATCAGATATAACTCCAGTATGGGACCTTATCGATTCATTAGACAAAACTGTCAGTGGTAACCAAAAAACTGGAAGGTGCTAGAAGATCCATCAGAAGGTAAAGTGAAAGAGAGACTTTGAAAAAACTTGTACAGTGACGTTGGTTTCAGATTCTAGAAAAGGGGAAATGTAGAAAGATTTATAAGACATTTATCCATTTCATTTCTTTGGTTTATTCCAGTGTCTGATAATTGTGGATTTTTTATTTCAGGATGGATTCGATTGTTGCTACTTAAAAGTAATTTTTTGGATTTTAATATGATATTTATTTGATAGAGACTAATAGAGTTATTTGACAGCGGGATAGTTCTGTCCAATATGATTATGCAGGGCAGTAACGGTGTTTTAATTATTCTTTTCGGATTTCTTTAATTAATTTTATTTCATTTTTCATGCTAGTTATTTTGGGAAATAAAGGTTCTATTTTGTATAGAGAGAGTTTGAATTCACCTAAGACTTAATGATCGGCTTTCAGCTAGCTGCAGGGATGAAAGGCGATGAGAATCAACCAAGGTAGGTCACATTACCATAGCCAGGAGTTCTCTTTTTTTTAGTTAAATGGGGTCATTTTGACACCCATAACAGTGGTGGTAGCTGCAGGGATGAAAGGCGATGAGAATCAACCAAGGTAAGTCACGTTACCATAGCCAGGAGTTCTCTCCTTTTAGTTGAATGGAGTCATTTTGACACCCATAACAGTGGTAGCAGACGGGAAAGGCAATCAGGCCTATGGATTTCGTTTCTAGAAAGACTGGGGATTACATGGGAGTTAGGGGACCAGGCAGATGTTAGGAAATAGGTACTATAGTTAGGCATTTTTGGCAACTGTCCCTCTAGTGCTGACAAAGGTGTTGAAGTCACCGAAATTCGAGTGGTCGAAGAGTCAGCCAGCCTCCTAAGTCAGTGGGATTGCTCATTGTATATAGATAGGACGAGTGTTTGTAAATGCAGTGGAAATTATGGTATAATAATTATGGGGAGGCTGTCTTACGGGATTGACAGTGTAACAATTATATGCTATCGCAAGTGTAATTGTAATATACACGCTAATGCGGAAGCAAACGACTCCAACTTCTTTAAGGTGCCATGCCTTAATGAGGACGTAAGGGATAAATATTTCCTTTTATTATTATCTTTTTATGCGAACAATTTGCTCACAAGCACATTTCATTTTATTTCATTTTTCTGTGGTTTTTTGTTAATTACAATGTACGACATGACGTGTTCTATTTGTTGTATGTAAGAGGGCGTAAGAGGGCCAGGGGATTGTGCAGTCAGGAAAAGCTGAGGAGAGGCAAAGGTTCATCTCTCATTTTCTTTCTCTTGTCTTCCCATTTTCTGTTGACACAGATTTGAACAGCTGATAAACTTGACCGTGAAATGATATTGGAGATCTCCTCCCACAGACTCGAGAAACATATACTTGAGGAAATAGGGGTATATCGTTTCTTTTTTTTTTTTGGTGGGTGAATGATACATTATTGCTATTGTGTTGGTGGTTGTGCATAAAATTGCAAGTATAAGTGAGGGAGTTAGCCATTTTCAAGGCATTATTGATGCGTTCTGTCCCAGCCAGTGCAAATTTTTAATGAAGGAGTGAATAACTACTTAAACGCCAAGGGAATTAAAAATGATGCAGAGACATTCACAGAGGCAGAAGCCTTGCTAGTTTTCAATAGAGGGTATTTAGCTTTTTGCTGCAATATTTTCCAATACACAAAATGTTGGTCATTGACCGAATTACAAGCATTTCTGAAGGCAGCCTATAGAACACAGGAACACGGAGATGTAGTGAGAGATATAAGAGGGTTTTACAAGATTAGGAGACGTCAAAAGACCTTGATTGAACATAGCTCAAAAGTTTTTGACTCAGTCGGAGAATGGATACAGAAATTTAAAATTTCCATATGGGTAAATGGTGATAATATCTCACTTGACAACTTATTCATTTTTTGCAGCTTCTATATGACATCCCGGACACCATTGTAGACAGCTTTGATGGAAAGATTGAACCCACATCAGATGAGAAACTGATTTATTTCCAAATTCAGAAAGACATGCTCAAATGTCGTGCAGTGGATAGTAGAATTTTAATGGGACCAGTCCAAGAAACATAACACAGAGACTCAAATTTTCCTTCTCCGTGTTTGTGTGCAAAAGTGGAATATGAGAGAGGATCGATGAATCAAGGACAACAGCAATCCTTGTGTCGTTTCAATTGTAATGAACTAGGGTACACAAAGAAAGTATGTAGAGTCAAATATTGTGGAATATGCAAAAGTGCAGATCACTTATGGCGGCCTTGTTCATCTCAGAAATGGAGAGATGCAAGACCCACTCTTCAGAGATCTGGGAGTTATAATATGAGAACTTCCCAGGCTAGTTACTCAAAGGGGCAAAGGGATCTGCGAAATTTTTGGAAAGCTAATCAACAAAAAGGGTACAGATGATTTGTAAGTGCCATTGTAGTCTCGTGGGGGACACACCAGGGCCAAGGTGACAATAGTGCTTATAGTAGAGGTACTGGTGGTAATTTTGGCGGCATTGATAATGGTGATATGAGAAATAACAGTGGTGGTACTGGTACTAACATTGGGGTTATGGTGGGTGGAATAAGCGAAACTGACATAAATAAGGGTGGTAGTTATGAAACGTGGAACATGAGAGTGATATGTATTATGACCACAAATATAAAGGTGTTTAATCAGAAGATGTTATTTTAATGCCAGGTACAAGGACTATGGTCAAAGTAAGGCTGAGAGAAATGAAAAGGCCCAAAGAGGTGTACATAATTGAGGGCAGCAAGAAACTAATAGGGGTTACTAGTACTGTATCAGTTAACAGAGCATCAAATACTGGTGTTACATGGGTGGAATTATTGAACTGTAATGGTACAGTTAGGAAGTATCAGAAGAACACATATTTGGTAGACCTCCAAGATTGGAATAATGATAGTTGTTCAGTGGCTATTGTAAAGGGGAAAACCGAGTTTTCAGAAGCAGAAATGCAAACAAGGAAGAAAATATTTAGGGAACATTAAGCTAATGCAGACTACAAGGAGCATATACAAGCATTAAGCTAACTTTTGGCTGAATTTGGAGATACTGTGGCTTTAAAAGGGGATAAGTTAGGACTGACTAATGTATTAGAACATAATTTGAATCTAAAAGAAGGAACAAAACCCATTTCTATTCCTGCATACCACATACTTTCAAAATCAGAGAACAGGCAGAGAAAGAGGTCAATAAATGGGAAGAGGAAGGAATTATTAGACCTAGTGCATCCCCATACAATTTTCCCCTGTTGGCAGTGCCTAAGAAGGACGGATCTGTCCAGGTATGCATCGATTTTAGACGCTTAAATGAGGCAATAATCCCTGACCGTTATCTAGACACGTGCATACTAGACCTTTTTGCAGAAATTGGGGGACGTAGAATTTATACATCGATTGACTTCACACAGAGTTTTTTGCTTGTCCCTCTTAGTAAAAACAGTAAAGAATATGCTCCAGTTTCAGTGCCCAAGGGACATTTTGAATTTACGGGGATGCCTTTTGGTTTGTCAGGTAGTCTTATGACTTTTACCAGGCTAGTAAACAGCTTTGCACTGGCTATTGGGTAAAAATGTCTTTGTGTACATGGATGATATATTGATTGCAACAGACTCGGTCGAGCATCACATGGAAGTGCTTAAGGAAGTACTTAGGAGACTTAGGTTAGCAGGATTGAAAATTAAGTTAGCTAAGTGTTCCTTCTTGAAGAAGCAAATTGCATTTTTAGGTCATGTCATATCTAAAGAGGGAGTTAGAGTAAATGACGATATAGTCAAAGTAATTGTAGATTTTCGTGTCCCTAAGACAAAGAAGCAAATTAAGTCATTCCTGGGGATGGTGGGGTTCTTTCGTAGGTTCGTGAAAGGGTTTTCTAACATAGCAGCTCATTTAACAGATGTGCTTCAGGAAGATATTCAATTTTATTGGGGAGAACTGTTAAGGACGCTTTAATGAATCCCCCAGTTCTGAAATTTCCGGAGTTCAGCAAACCTTTCACACTAGTGACTGACAACAGTCAGGAGGATATAGGTGCTTGCCTTAAGCAAACATTTGAAGGATAATTCCATCTAATAGGTAATTATAGTAGGATATTTAGGATAAACGGCAGCAATGAAGGATTAAGGGCTACTGTAGATAAGGAAGCCTTTGCAATAGTATCAAGCTAGGTTCATTTTGAAATGTTGCTAATGGGGAATATAGTGGAAGTTCTTACAGACCACAAGCCAATATTGGATCTTTTCAATAAGTCAGATCTATCGCCCAAAAGAGCTTGATGGCTCCTGCCCTTCAGAAATTTTGATGCAAATATCAAATACATAGAGGGCAAGCAAAATGTGGTAGCAGATGCCCTTAGTAGAAGTTTTTATAATACGAAAGGATTTCAAGTTGGGGTGGTTACTAGTGATTCTGTACAGTGGGATATCAGCCTCAGAGTAAAGGCAAGATGAGGATGAAATTTTGGCAGACACAAAAGCGTTCCTCAGAGGGGACTCAATCAGGAAAGTTTATGAGTTTCCTTTTTCAGGTATAGAATTAGAAGGTAATCTGCTGGTCAGAAAAATTAAATATAAAATAAGGACAAGTGTAAGTAAAGGGGACGCGACACAGATTGTGATTCCGAAAGTCCTAATTCCAGTGGTTTTAAATATGGTACATTGCAAGTTTGGTAGCCCTCATTTGGGGGTAGAAAAAACATATAATGAGATGCGTAAGAAGCATAGTTGGAAAAATATGTGGACATGTGGAAAATTTTGTGAAAAAGTGTAGTGTTTAATACTTGCAAACCCACAAGGGTAACTTCTTGCGAGTTACCGTCATATCCGATACCAAGTAGACTTTATCAAAGAATACACATGGATATATGGGGAATTTTTGTGAATGAAGGTATGGCCACAGGTACCTATTAACAGTAACAGATGAACAAACGAGGACAACAGAAATTTTTCCACTTCGTAATAAAATAGCTGACGAAATGGCTGTAACATTTTTCATTGGGGTCATCTGCAGATATGGCTCACCCGAAGTTTTGCTGACCAATAATGGTAGAGAATTTGTAAACATTACCTTAAAGGGTCTTGCAGAAGTCATGGGGATACAGAAAATAAAAATTATTCCATACAGACCTGAAGCTAATGGGTTATGCGAACGTCCAAACAGGAAAGTGCTCGAAGTTCTGAGGAAGACTATAGGAGGAAATGATAGAAACTGGGATAGATATATAGATACAGTTAGACATAGCATTAATACTATGGTCAGTGACTCCAATAAAATTTCTCCATTTGAAGCATTATTTGCTTGCCAGGCGCAAGGCACATTTGATTTGTTGCCTATACCTCATCATATAGAGAAGATACAGTCGAGGCATTAATTTCCACGGCATAAGAGACATGCTTGTCTCAGCCATAATCTCGAAGCTAAGACCCAAGAAATGGTGGAAAGAAGCAATGAGAAATCATTAGATGTTAAAATTGCTATTGGAGATAATGTATTCCTGAAAATTAATGTGAGAAATGAATTAAATTGCAAGATAGGTCCAAAGGGTCCTTTTAAAGTTATTGAAGAAAAGAGAAGAAACAGATTTGTAGTCTTAGATAAAAAGGCAGGTCGGTCGAAACTGACACATATATCAAAGATCAAGAAGACGGGAAAATGATAAAAAGGTAACACTGCATAGTTACATTTGTTTTCTAGATTTTGTAAATGGATAATGAAATGTGATTAATCAGTCTTATGTAACATTTTTTCTTTTATTCTTCTACTCTTTTTTTTTCTTATTATGCGCAACTGCAATGATTTGGCGTAAAAACCCGGGGCAATTGTTGTAATAATGGAATAATTGGAGTGAAATATGTGGGAAAATACCGTTGAATTGGGAAATATTATAAGGAAGTTTTGGTGATGATGATTTTTGGTGGTGGTTTTTGGTGATGATTTCTGTTGGTCATAATTTTTGGTGGTGGTTCTTTGTGGTATTATACAGCTCTTGTGGGTGGTACTGGTGCATTGTGGTTTTACAGTTTCCTTGGTGAGGTGGTGTATTCTATGCGGTTATATTCACCAGTGGTAATATAGCGGTATATGGTATATGGTTGATAATTTGGGGATTGGTTTTCTGAGGTTTATATCCCGACGAGATGATTTCTTGGTTCTTATATCTATGAGGTAGTATCACAAATGGTTTACTTTGAGGTATATTTGGCGGTGTTTAAATGGCTTAGGATTTAGCCTGTAGTGGTGTATTTTATATTGGTGGTTATATATTGTGGGTGGACAATATTTGGGTACCCCTGCGTTAACAATGCGGATTTCTTGAGAATTTTGAGGATTGATGTGGTTATGTGGTATCAGAGTGGATTTATTGAGGATTCCCCAATGAGGATTAATGAGGATTTGGGGCTAATTTGAGGTTAATTGTGATTTCGGGATTTACGAAGCTAACTAGACAGGGCAATATCACTGTTTGGGGATATGCTGAATAAACGGATTGTTTGGTGCTGACAATGTTGTGGTGTCTCGGATGTGAACAATTGGTGGTATTTTCTTTTAGAGTTGGGTACTCGGAGGGTTATACTTCATTCCATATTGGGAAATTTTAAGGGGTCATTCAGGAAATGCTACTGATTTGTTGTGACGGTAACTTATATGGGTAATACAAACTACATTTGGTATAAGGGGAAACCTGTAATTGGGATTAAGTGGTTTTAATGGTATCTTTACATAGGGTTTTCTATTGTAAAAATGGGGTGGAATTTATCTTGAGATACATAAGATAGAAATGAGAGTCAACATTATATTTGATGGAGGTTAGTTGTATAAACATTACGGGGATTTTGTAGTATAAACATTATGGGGTTTTGTTGGTGTACGTGTCAGATAAGGAATTAATTTTCAGTGGTCAGTCAGAGATAAAAGTTCTGGTAGTAAGTTTTAAAAAGGGGTCAGTGGTTAAGACCATATTTATTTTAGTGGGGAATTTCAGTCTTTAATAATTGACTATGAGGTTGGATAAAGACCATATTTATTTTAGTGGGGAATTGGATAAACAATGACTTTAGAGAATTCCCAAGCTCACACTGAGTGGTGACATCGAAAATATCTTAGCATCTACTGTGCCAGATGTTTGGTCTTCATACAGGTGACGAGGTCACACATCGCTACTACTACACGGGTCACAGATCTTCAATGGTTCGTGCAGTCGTTTCGAAATTTTTTATGGTGCTCAGCCGACAGATCTACAATTCATCGACATAGGTGTTCATGAAACACTTACATGGGGATCACGAGGCGGTTAAAGTTCCGCCTATATTGGAGACAATTAAGGTTCTGCAACTGAAAGATGTTGGAGAGGATGCATTTTTCTTCGCAGAATGCTACACCGTTACAGTGATTGCCGTTATGGTAGCGTTAATGATGGTCACAATGTGCATTGCTGGAGCCATCAAATTTGGATGCAGCCGACCGGGTAGGAGGACCCCAGCAGCAGAAGTAGCCCTAAATCATGTGGTAAATTAAAAGACATTATGAACTAGTATATACCAGCAACCAATGTAGAATGCGACAGGAGTGCATACAAGTTAGGTGGCCGAGCACTGAAATAGGGCACTAGACATATATATAAATGGACACACTATAAATTATATAAAGTAGGGTCAATAACCTGAGTGGCAAGCAGCGACATGTGAAAATAGTCCAACTTCGAGTGTTTGGTATTTAAGACTTGTGCAAAGCAGCGAATTCCTTAGACGCGCACACAGGACAAATTTTAAAAACATACCCGATCACACCAGGGAGATCATGGGTGTGCAAATGACCTGAATAGCACAAAGCTCACATGGCTGTGACATCAGAGGTCAAGAGAGTTCATGTGAAATGGAAAATGCATGTACATCGAAACAGAGACGAATCTATAGTAGGTGTAAGTGTGTATTATGTCCGTGAAGCCAAAAAGGAGATAAGATATAACCACAGTATTGGACCTTATCGATTCATTAGACAAGACTGTCAGTGGTGACCCAAAAACTGGAAAGCACTAGAAGATCCATCAGAAGGTAAAGTCAAAGAAAGACTTTGAAAAAAACTTATACAGTGACAATGATTTGAGCTTCTAGAAAGGGAAATACAGAAAGATTTCTGACATTTATCCATTTCATTTCTTGGGTTTTTTCCAGTGGCTGATAATTGGGGTTTCTTTATTTCAGGATGGATTCGATTGTTGATACCTAAAAATTATTTCGTTAGACTTTAAAATGAAATCTATTTGTTAGAGATCCACAGAGTTATTTGACAGCGGGGATAGTTCTGTCCAATATGGTTATGGAGAGCAGTAATGGTGCTTTAATAATTTTTTTATTCTTTAATTCATTTAATCCAAATTGATTACATAGAAGAGTAATGATGTTTTAATTATTCTTTTGGAATTTCTTTAATTCATTTTAATTAATTTTTCATGTTAGTTATTTTGGGAAAAAAAGTTTTATTTTGTATAGAGAGAGCTTGAATTCGCCTGAGATTTAATTATCGACTTTCAGCTAGCTGCAGGGATGAAAGGTGATGAGAATCAACCAAGGTAGGTCCCATTACCATAGCCAGGAGTTCTCTTCTTTTAGCTAAATGGGATCATTTTGACACCCATGAAATATATATATATATATATATATATATATATATAGATATATAATATATATATATATATATATATAGATATATATATATATATATATATATATATATATAATATAATATATAATAGATATATATATATCTATATATATATATATAAAATATATATAATATATATATATATATATATATATATATATATATATATATACATCTATATATATCTATATATATATATATATATATATATATATATATATATATATATATATATATATATATATATATCTAATGATAGGAGCCCATAAAAACGCTAAAATATAGAAACAAAATACTATATCTCAGAAAACTGCTGTCTCTCTTCAGGTATATTTATACTAAGAGAAGAATCCACAGGTAAGCCAATTTAGGTCACTCCCACTGATAATCCTTCTGTAATACTCTTAAGTGTTGGTAGAATTAAAAGTTTATCAGTGACATCTGAATCTCATGCGCCCTTTGAGATGTTCACTACCTGCTTCTGTTTAATCAAGGCCGATTCTATCATCTGACTCTTGTACCGACAGTTGCTGTCATAAATTGCACATAACAAATTCTAGTTTATTCTGTGGTTATGTTCATTTATATGGTTGGAAATAGCTGAGCTCTGTTGCCCATACCTAACTGACCGTTTATGTTGTATTAATCTCTGGGGAAGTGATTTTCCTGTGAAACTGATGTAAGATTGGTCATAGTCCAGACATAGGATTTCGTAAACGCTTGTGTCCTTGGGGGATGTCTTTTGTTAGATGTTAATCAGGGATGTGGCTAAGGTGTTTGGGTAAGTAAATGCAAAAAGGCTAGATTTTCCAAGAGTCTGGGTCACCATCTTAATCCTGTCCAGGTGTGGAATTTTTATTTTACTGTTGGGTGTGTCTCTGGTCTTGTCTTGAGTGGGTGGTAGAAAATTACATTTGATTTGTGAATTGCTTTCAAATTCTTTTTCCAGGAAATCTGGGGAACAAATTCATAAGGCTCTTAAGAATAGGTTGCTGGCTATGCCTATCTTGATAGTAATGTCGTGGTAGCTAAAGTAATGAATGTATGGCAGTGAGAACGTTGGTTTTCTTTGCATGGTAAATTTGTATTCTGTCGTGTCTAATTATTAAAACATCATGAAAAAGAATTTTTTTTTCTGTTTTCCATTTAACTTTAAATTTGATGCTGGGCACTAATGCATTTAATTTTGAAAGGAATTAATTGAAATTGCCCCCATCTATTATCCAAAAGTGTTAGAATATCATCTACATATCTCATCTACAGCATGGTTTTGGGTTTTATTGCATTTATATTACCGTAGTTTCAAAGTGTTCTATGTACAGATTGGCTAAAACAGGACTTGGACTACCCAATTACACCCGAATTTTTGCTTATAGAATGATTCCCGGAATGAAAATACGTTATTACATACACATAATTCAACTAACTTTATTATTTTGTCAAGTGCCAATGGGAAATGATCTGAATAGGGGGCTAATTTTTCCCTGAAAAACTGAAGAACGCCCTGTACTGGTACTTTTGTGCATGGGGAGTCTACGTCAAGGCTTAAAACTTTAATGTTGTGAAGTGGTATATGTGCTTCTCTGAATTTGTGACGAAAATCTTCCGAATGTTTAATGCGACTGGGAGACAAGGTGCTGAAAAAGGGGGAAAGGAGACCAGCTAACCATTTAGAAATTTTGTAATTGAAAGCACTGGCACATGAAACGATAGGTCCGGAAGAAAGATTGTTTTTGTGAGTTTTGGGAAGGCCATAAAAGTAGGGTAGTTTTGGATTAATTACTTTTAATTTCTCTAATAGTCCAATGCTCTTTTTGTCTTGGCCAATTAATCTAACTTTCCGAAAAAATTCGGTGGGGACGTTTGGGAGGGTATTTTTCGTTAGTTTGTCGTAAGTGTTTGTGTCGCTAAGGAGTTGGTTGATTTGGTCGAGGTAGAAGTCTTTGTCCATGATTACGATTTTGCTTTCTTTGTCGGATCTACTTATTACAACACCTAACTTTTTTAGCGAACGGATGGCTATCATAAATCTACGGGAAACAGGATATTTCTTTTTAAGTTCAGTTAAAGCATTTAGTAACATTCCTTTTAAACATATCTCTTCACGGCTGTAATTTTTGTCCGATATGAATTTATCAAAAGTGTGATTTATGCATACGAGCAACTTCAGTTAACTAAGGACCCTTCAGTTGCCTAATTGTAACCTCGTTCTAAAGATTGGTGCTCAATCGTTATCACATAAACCCTAGAATAGATGGTAGGTTACCAGCTTTACAAACAGCTTCAGAATATCGTAAGTTATTAAGATACAGTGTCCGTTGGCTATGTAAATATTTCACTATTATCACGATTCTAATTTTAGATATAGTAAAAAGAACTGCAACCATTTTCGGTTTCCGGTACGTGTTAACGAACGTATTTCAGTTTCCTTTGACTTTTCTGTGAGAAATGTAGACCGAAGTCTGAATGGTCTAGTATAGATATTGTTGATATTTGATGATTTTGTTGTGGATTAAGTACTTAGACATGATGATGGTTATACTTCAAGGTACTTACAAATTTGTATTTTATTGGCAAGGTAAGGTATAATTAAGATATGTTTGGTTAAAGTGAACACTAAAATCATTTGGCATTGTCGTCGCGAGTAATTTTTAAATGAGGGTTAGTTTTGTCAGGAAGTATTTAGTTTGTTTTTACGAGTACGTTGATGATAATGGATTTGCTTCGTCTCTTCGATGAATTAGTTCTTTATCTCCAAAGTTGTGCCCATAATTACGAAGTTTTTTTGGTCGATTAAGTAGCTAGATATGATGATGGCAATACCGCAGGGTACTTAGGAATTTGTTTTCTACTAGCAAGGTATAATTAAGACACGTTTCGGTTTGGCTTAAAATGAACACTGAAAAAAATTTGATAAATTTGCAAGTTATCTTTTAATGAGGGGATATGTTTTTCACAGAAGTATATGGTTCATTACTACTTTATTCCGCGGCGCCGCGTCGAGGATTGTAACCTGCATTTTAACTGACATTAGTATTCAATGTTGATTTTATTGAGGTTATAAACAATTATATTAATAATCATCATAAATTATGATCGAAATTCACGTAAATTCTGATAAAAATTCATTCCGCCCTTCATTAATTCTTAACCTTCCCGTGGCTCCCTTTCATTTTTCTCCAAAATTCCACCCCCTATAAAAAAATAGATAAAAAAGGATAAAATAATTAAACAAATAAAATGCTGATGAAGAAAATACCTTTGCTTTATTTATAAGAACCAAAGTTATTACAAACTTAACAATTAGAATCATCTTAGTTACTTGTATATATATTATTAGTTGATGGATTTTTGCTTCATGTTAAATTAAATCACTACACTCCTAAAGAAAAGCTATCACCAGTAGCTCTATCCTCATAGGATATTTGAATATACTCACAAAAAAAGTTCAACCGGCCTTTACTTATGTTATACACCCCAGAGAGGATGTTATGTGTAACCTTTTCGAGGTTCTCTGGTAGCGATGGCCCTAACCTTAGGCACTATCTCTCTCTCTCTCTCTCTCTCTCTCTCTCTCTCTCTCTCTCTCTCTCTCTCTCAACCAACCAATCGACCTCTATGCAATTCACATATCACAATTACCTCAGGTCGTTAAATTAGACCCACAAATTACAAAAGATAGACTTTATTTATTTAAGAACAGAAGGACTATCTAAATAAATCAAATTCTCAAAGAACAAAATGATTAACTGAATAAGTCAGAATCAGAAACTTTAGTTTCTAAACACAACCCAATGAAAACTCCAAAAATCCACCATTATAAAAAGGTAATATAATTCAAACAGAAAACCCAAATAACCCTGGAATCGGACCAAATCCGTCCACCCCTTTCTCTACAATAACGGTCATAAGACAGGTAATCAAAGTCAAAGGTCTCTCCCATAACACCATTACCAGATCCGTCTAAGAAGGAAAAGAAAGAAAAAAATAAATCCCACATAAATGAATTGTAAACAAACCAAAATGACATAAATCAAAAAGTTATATGAAAAAGGACATCTCTGGAACAAATGTTTAAGATACAAAAAGACAAAGTTACCCTTGGGCATGAACGTATGCTTTTCAGCACTAATCACTCGCAACAAAATAACACGCGTTCGTTCTAAAACAATCTTGCTGCTAAGAGCCCAGTTATTTTACTCTCCCATTATGTAAGGGAACAGTCCGCACGTACTCGTGTAAACTTTGTCACAAGACACTCCCCATGAGAGGACATCACTATCATGCAACAAATTCATTGCACTGGAACAGGTTCATAACGTCATATACAGCTCATAGTTACACCCATGAAATCTACCCAAAACTAGATTCAGAACTATACATAACGTCACAACGGATTTGGATTTATTGTGTAGGTTAATTATAAGCGTAACAGCACCTGGAAGAAAAGGTGGAGCGTTCAGGTGAAAAAGAATTAACTCATAAATCACTGAATGAAAAGTTAACGTTACAACGAAAAATTCATTTGTTTTGTCTCTGTTTGTATGTTTGTCACGGGGTAGGGGTTTGCTTTTGAGTTATAAACCTTTCTGGGTTGACATAGAGGCTGTGTGCAAAATTCTGTCCGGGTTTGTCAAGCAGTTTCAATATACAAATTTATATATATCTATATATATATATATATATATATATATATATATATATATATATATATATAGATATATATATATGTATATATGTATATAGTATATATATATATATATATATATATATATATAGATATATATATAGTATATATATATATCTATATATATATATATATATATATAGATATATATATACATATATATATATATATATATATATATATATATATGTATATTATATATGTGATTATATATATATATATATATATATATATATATATATATATATATATATACACATATATACATATATATATTATATATATAATTATATATATATATATCTATATATATATATATTAAATAATATATTATATATATAATATATATATATATATATATATATATATATATATATATATATATAGATATATATAGTATATATATATATATATATATATATATATATATATATATATATATATATATATATATATATCTATTATATATATGTGGTGTATATATATATACATATATATATATATATATATATATATATATATATATATATATATATACACTCATATAATACATATTATATATATATATATATATATATATATATATATATATATATATATATATATATATCTCTATATATATATATATATATATATATATATATATATATATATATATATATATATATCTATATATATATATCTATATATATCATATATATATCTATATATATATATATATATATAATATATATATGATAGATATATATATATATATATATATATATATATATATATATATATATATCAATATATATATATATGTGTGTGTGTGTGTCTGTTTGCGTGTGTGTCGGAAAGTTTTGAAACACGAGGGAGAATTCGAAAACATTTACTGCTTGTGCCAATGTTGTGATAGTATTCTTGAGATTCCAGTGGGAGCCTAATTGCTTACAGTGCCACCACCATTTGTGTCGTTTATTGTTATGATCATGAAGAGTTCGATCACTAGATTTAGTGTCATTTTTGCTCGCAACGCAGTGGTACATTTGATTTTTTTATTTTTCATAATAGTCATTATTGAGCTAGAGCTCTTGTAATTTCATTCTTCTGAATGCCTTATAGAATTATACTTGTAAGTGGACCATATTACACCTTCAATCCTTTAAAAGTAATTTTAGAAGTTTCTATTAACGTATTTATTCTATTCATTTTATGATCTTAGTTACGGGCCATCCCCAGTCAGTTTTGTTGTTTCAAAAAAAGGCATTTTTGAGTAGAGCCAGTTCTTTCTAGATTTTCCCAAATTCAAATCATACACCCCGGCCCTGCACTCTGACAGTGGGGACCTTGCTTAGTATCTTAGAACACTGGTGCAAGCAACCAGATTAATTTGCATTAACCACATTTAATCACTCAGTTGATTAGTAGACCAGTTTCGACTGGCTAAAACTTAATTCTTACCTTATATCTTTTGGCAATTTATATTGGCATCTGCTGACAACAGCACACAATGGTAAGATTATTTTATATGTTACATTTTAGTCTAATGTTATTACGAAGTGTCTCCGTTTATACAAGTGTAATAATGAGTGCTTGAACTGTCCATTAATCTCAAGTATTTCCGCAGTACCTATGTAGCCTTGAGATTCGAGTTACAAGGACCGTTAACACTATAACTTTGTTGAGTGCTATCGTTGTGTTATTTACGAGACCGTATGTTTCAACTGTGTAAATGAGTGCAAAATTAGTGCTGTGATGTAGGGAGAATATTCATTTTATGGGAAGTTGCGCATTTCCTTAAGGAAAATTATGATAACGGTAGCTCACTCAAGACGGCTAGACTCACCACCTCATATTCCATAATAGTTAATTCACGAATTTTGGAAAGCATTTATTCCTCCTGAACAGTCTAATATCAATTTGTTAAGGATTAACATACGTATCTTTTCAAACTAGCACAAAATCGAATAGTCTTTCATAATCTTGAAGATGACAAGAGTAGCATAAAATACAGTGTCTGAGTTGTTTCGGACATAGGTGTTGTGGCCAAAACGCCAGGCCGAGTAACTCATTCATTCTAGTGTTTATCCAACCTTGATTCTTCTTCTTGTTCTGACAGATTAGTGACCTTAACCGTTCAAATTAAATACCTAGTGGAAATTAATAATTTCCCTTTATCTTTAGCTTGCTGTTAGACAAGTAAAGGGGATGCCCCTATTTGTTTTATATTTGATATACATTGGAAACTCAGTTAAATTATCTCTGAATTAGCAAAGCTAGTTTGTATTCCATTATCAGAACAGCCCTATTTACTTTTGCACTCATATTTATTTGTATACCTACAAACAATTGTTTTACTACGTGAGAAGCATAAACCCCTTTAACAATCAACCAGGACTGCTTTGACATCTGACAATTCCTGTTTGGAATCCATAACACACATTGAGTGTAATTATTTTTGCAACACAGTTTTGCAGAGCCTAGAGAGACTCCCTACTTGTTTTAGTGACACTTTTGCCTTTTCATAAGTCTCCTGTTGGTGTCTGGAAAACACTGTTCATTCCTGTGGCAGACCTCCTTCCTTAATACACGTTTCCGTGCCCCCTACGCACTATTGAGAGTGCCACCTGGAAGCATTATTTGCTTAGTGTTCTAGTGAGAGTGCCAGTTATCAGTCTATGTTGCTTATGCACCTGTGTGTGCCACTTGAAGCCTATGAGCATAGTGTGCTGGTGAGAATGACAGTTTATAAGCCTGTGTTGCTTAAACACTTTGAGAGTGCCACCTGAAGCTTTGCCGCCCACATCCACTTAGGGACCCAAATACTGAGCATCTGAGGACACTGTTACATTCCCGTTAGAACCACTACACACATTTAGTGCACCATTTATTTGTGCACTTTGAGAATGCCACCATATTATGGGATCACACTGCCCCCATCTTACGAGTGCCACCTCTGTTGACACTCCTCCACTGTCACCTGAGCAAAACCTATAATGTAGACTGTTTGTCTAACTTCCTACTATGACCTGTTAAGTGTCAGTGAGTGCCTCATACAGAACTATGTACTCTGGGAGTACCACTCTTTAAAGTTCCAAACCTGTCTGTCTGTTCGACAGCCAAGATCAAAGCTTCATTTACTTAAAAGTGCCACCTTCGTTTACACTCCCGCACTCCTATGAGTGCCCCCTTCATTGACACTTCCCACAGTCCTACGAGTGCCAACCTGTTAGGAACTGTTGTATGCACAACTGAGTGCTATCCAAGATTTGTTACACAGCTTGTTGAGTGCCAGAGGGCCTCACACCACCCACTCCACTGTTGGTTGAGATATCACACTATAGGTGCCAGTTACCTGTCTGAGGACAGATTGAAACAAACCTTATTAGGATTTCCATTACCCTTATTTCACATTTAACATCTAAAAAACCTGCTCCCATGGCTACTTACGATGCAGCCATAAAGTTCTATTCCAATATGGAATGCAATTTGGGTACCCAGGAACAACGAATCCATTTTGCTGTGGCTGGCAGGATGGGAGGCTGGCTCCACTGCTGTCCTTAGCATCCTACTGACAGAACTCCCTGTGAGGCCAGAATCCTTTTCATTGAACCTGTCCAAGTGGATTCCCCTGATTCTCACTCCATTAGGATCATCATTTCTACCATGGCAGACCCCGCTACCCAGGTAACACTCGTTCGTGAGGATTATCTTCCTACTACTGCTACTATTCATGTGAATAAATTAGTACCTATGCCAATACTGATGGAAGGAAAACGAGGTTCCCTTCTGCATGACTAAGATTCTACGGGGGTTTCTGTGGATGGATGTGGACCGTAGGAATTGCAGTCTTCCTGCTGGATGACCATGGGCTTCTCTTGGAGTAGGATCTCCTATCCTGCCTCACAGTTTCCTCTAAAGATGCCTACTGCACTGTGAAGATTGCACCAGGGATTCCCTGAGGAACAGTCTTGAACCTTTTACGGTTCTGGAGTTTATAGAAATTTTAAAAGCCACTTTTCCCGGATCCTGGCTGTCAACCTCGATACACAAGCACTTCACCAGCCAGGTCCAACACCCTCAATGCCAACCACGCTGGGTTCAGCCAGAAGTGGCTCTTCTCAGCTGTCTCCAGATATGACGGATGAATGCCCAGCACCTCCTTTACACCTGTTCCCTTGTGACGTTTGGGTGAAGAGCCTGATTAGCTCATCCTTCCCGGAGTAGGATCCACAGCATGAGTGCCCTGCGCCCCTTAGGGACACGATTGAAAACAAAGTAGCTGACCTGGTGTCCATCGAGGTATTAGAATCTCCTACTTTCTCACCAGGAGTCATTCATGGTCCATAGGTCACTTTCTACTCTCAGCAGTTATCAACTGGAATCACAGAGCAGATGTTCCTAGATACAGCGGGGCAGAATAATCAAGAGACCTGCCCATTAAATTACGATAACCCACATCAGACGCTCGCCATGCCTGAAGCTCCCAGTGCCATTCCCATCGAGAAAAATGTTGGCCAGCCTCAGATTCATTAGATGCAAGTCCTCTTGAACCACCTCTCCCCAACAACTTTGCGGGACCGCAGGATACATGGCAGAATCGGGACTAGCCTGTGGGGACTGCGTAGGGTGTGGCAGTGCACCCCAACAAGAATCCTCTTACATGCATACAGAGAACTTCGTCCCAGAGCTCAAGTTATGGCTCTCCTCAAGTCCGGTTTACACCCATCATCTGGCCTCCCTTGGCCTTGCTACTCTGTGGCTTTGGTTCAATGAACACAACCCAAGCCTATAATAATATCCATAATGGGCCACCAACAGAGCCATACAATTTACAAGTGAGGGAAGAATTGCTCACACCCCCTACGGTAATCCCTTGCCCCTGGCATCCACCAGCTCTGTCCCTCAAAGCTAGCACAAGAGGCAGACAAGCTTTCCTGTCTTCAACCCGAGCTACCCCCTATACTGTGCCTATTCCTTGAGCACAGCCCATTACTGGTGAATGGCATGAAATCCTAGTCCTCGACTCCATCACCACCCATTAATTGGAAATCAAGAGATTAAAGATCACAAACTAAGATGATGGCATTGTGAGAGCTTCTAGGAAGTTTTCTTTATATTCTATGAGTGTTTAGTTTCGCTATCCACAGGTGAACTTTAAATATCTCCCTTCCGTAACTACTTGTACCTTATGTTAACTCCCATATGTAAATGTTCTTTTTACCTTCTTTTTGTACACCAAACTAGTTACCTTTTTACTTTTCTGCACTGTTGCCAGTGTCATACATGGTGTCATTATTAACACAAACTGGGATAATAGATGAAATGCTAGGTGAAAGAATTTACTCACGGTAATTAAGACATTTATAGAGTTGGTATGAAAATTTTGAGTTACATAGAGTAAAAGATACAGACAGGTCTGCGAAATAGTAAAGTAATTCTGAGGAAATTGAGTTTGATTTGAACTTTGAAGATGCAAGTCTGAATTATTAGAATTAAACTCTGCTGCAGATTGTTTTAATACTTGGTGTTATGTGCTATTTTGGAGAGAGAGAGAGAGAGAGAGAGAGGAGAGAGAGGAGATGAGAGAGAGAGAGAGACGAGAGAGAGAGAGAGAGAGAGAGAGAAATTCAGTTTGTCGTTCAAGAAAAATTGATAAATGTTAACAACCGTTTGGCCTTGTAAGTCTTCCTTGTATGGGGAGGTACTACAAACGTCCATCTGATACTTGACTTTTCTTTTTTCTACCTACAAATCATAAGAGAAAATTTTGAAACTCGAGGGAGAATTCGAAAACGTAAGGGAAAATTTAAAGAAATAAAGTAACTGCTTCATACAAACCTTAGTGTAAAGCAAAACCTAGTTGTTGTCATGTTTTTGAGATCCATGCGATATTTTTGACTTGGTTTTTGTTCTATTGTTTCCTTAACAATGTACTGCAGATGAAAACATGTAAATGTCATTTAGATGTCCTGTCAAAAGTGATTTATCCTTTCATACCTTGTCACAATTCAGACACTGGCTGTAAGTCAATGACAACCTAAGATTTTGAGGAGAAGCAAAGCACTTAAAGGACTACCGCCCCTTCCGCTATTGATTTGGCCCCTAGACTAGTTTCAGGAGGGTCTTTGAAAGACACCAGCCCCTTATTTCATTAGATTTTACTCCCTCTCACATGTGGTCCTCCTAACCTGACCTCTTACTATGTCCTCGTTTGTCACAGTGTCCCGCTCCTGTATTTCTAACCCCTCACACCTGCATCTCTGCCTACTGACCCAACTCTCTCTATCCAATTTAGCAGCTTATTGTACCCTTTCTTTCCATACCCTTCTTTGCCAGCATTCAATGTCCTTACCAGGTACCTGCGAGCATTAGCAGCAGAGATGAAAAAACCGAAGATCACCACAGTTTCAACAGATGTCAGAAAACATTATTTTCCGGTGACTCCCAAAAACTGGGTATAAATATGGGCTGGTATGGCTCATTGAATCTTATTTTGCCCTTGCCTGTACCCTAGGCATTATGCCCTAAAGAGCAGTGTCACACCAGAGTCTGACTGCCCTGGATGCGAGATTCTGTCCCGACATCCAACCCGACATCCCACTTGAAGCTGTCACACACTGAAGTATGTGGATACAATGGCATGGTTGAAGAATGAACTAGAGCTACATGCTGCTCAGGGTCACATTCTTGAAGTCAATGAAACTTGGTTTAGATATTGTCAGCTATGTTCAGTGACTTAGAAGTGTGAGCCTCCTCCTATCTGAGTTGAAAAGTATCTTTTGCCAATAAACTGAAACAAGCAGTTGTAGAATCTTATGAAAAACATGTGTGGCAAAGAGATGAAGAAAATGTGAAATGAGCTGTTGTGGTTCGTAAAAAGCTCTCCCACATACCCATTGCTGGGACCCTTAATTCATCAGATGATACTATCACAGACAGCCTAACTGTGGTGACCCTTTGTGCACCAGCCTGACAATGAAAATTTTCTTTCACTGGTTCATGTTGCCCTTAAATTAAAGATGTATATTTTGAACCATGTACCATACAGAAGAGCCAACTTTTCAACCAATAATGTACATTCTTACATTCAAGAAAACCTGACACTTTTTCTTACAATACACTCTGGTGGCTAGGATGCCTGTGATAGCATAGATGATATTAACAATGCCAGGGAAGATGGGGGTGATGAAACCAACAATGATGCCACCTCAGACAGAGTAGTGAGTGTAGCACAAGACATTATATATGGTGTCAGTGGTGGAAACCTATGGACACCTAAGCATGTAGGTCTTGGATGTTCTTTAACATCAGGCAACCAGGTCCAAGCAATTCATTCATCTCTTCCACAGGGCTGGCCATACAATCAGCTGCAAAAATGTTCTGCAATTAGATGCAGCCATGGTAAAGGAAACTTTGAAATCACTAGATCCTACCACAGGAGGCATTGCTCCTGCAAATTTTGTACCTCGCCGATTTCTGCACTTCATTATATCATGAGCTGGTACTGAGAGGCATGTACCCAACTGTGGTTTGCTGTGGCTCATTAGTGCTGTGTTCTTAGTTGAACTAGGTCCAGCCTAACTTTGATCTGCAGCAGTCCACCTTATTGTGAACGCCCCTTCCTTGCCATTATTTATAAGAGCTAACTGATTGGGTACTGGAGTTTTCATGAACCATGGAGCTTGTACAGATTGGTTAAAAATTGGTTCTGTTACAGTTGCAGGATGCTGTGGTTCAATTTGGGTGTTGGGGATCTCTGGCTCATCAAGTGTTTCTTCTTTGGAATGTTTTAGGTTTGCTAGTATTGATGTATTAGCTTGTGGGCCACGCTACCAGGTAGCAAACTGTGTGGCATAGAGTGTCCAAGCTATCCAAGCTAGAATCCAAAATGTCAATATTATCTGCTATGAAGTGCAGAAATCGGGGAGGTACAGATTTGCAGGAAGAATGATATAATTGTCACCGACTTAATCATTTGTAATTTTGGTTAAAAAAGAGTGCGATGCCGCTGAAAGTCATCAAGGGTACCTTCAAATTGATTTTTACAATTTGAGTGAGTTCTTCAGTGTCACAAATCAACGGGAAAAAATGAGCTGTCATTCACATTTAGAATTTTACGGCGACCATTTTGTTTCTTGGCTTTTTCGGGCCATAATATTCAAAATACTGCTTGGCAACCTTGATTTTTTCGATTCAGTAGGCCCAAATTCTTTCGAGTCACTTGGTTACAAAATTTTGACAAGAAATGTATTATCAACTTTACTGGGACCTCTTTTCTGAAAATTGGACCAGACTATAGAGCCAGTTCTTTCTAGACTTTCCCAAAGTCAAATCATACACCCCGGCCCTGTACTGTGACAATATCATTTGCCGTTTTTGACATCCAGCAAAAGATTGTCTGTTCAAAATCCTAATTTCGAGGAACTTCGTTTTATTAGGCACATTAAATATATTGTATGCACATAAAAGATACAATGTAATGGCTTCTTGGGCCGCTGTGATATTTAAATTTTTTTTTTTATTATTTGCCTAACTATCAACATGCCTGTATCTTCTGTAATTTACTGCTAGCTCGGACTTGAAGTATTAAAAAATATATAGTTCCCTAGGAGTTAATATATCCATATTTAGAGCTAAATCCCATCTGTAAAAGCATCATCAAAGGTATACCTTAAAAAACATCGTTCAACACAAAACATTTATCTGGTAGGGAAAAAATAGGACTTCGTCTAGAAGAAATGAATTTATATATTTTCGGAAATGTTATATCCATAATTTCAGAAAAGGGGTTTTACTATTTCAGCTTTTTGTCTCATTCAGATTTGAAATCGTTTGCTTGTCTGAACCATTTCTTCGGGAGAGGATCCATAACCACCACACCCAACAGTCAGAGAACCAATTATTTCATTCATCTCGTTTTTTTCTCTCCTTTTCCCTTAACGTCGCGCGCACAGTGCAGTTCTTTTAATGCCAATGGGATCGTTAATATGAAAAGAACAATATCATTTTCTGGTCGTCATATCAATTTCAGGAAAGACCTCTGATTCCATTTGCTTAATGATTATTATGTCTAATGTTCTGCATCTTTCCTTATGAAAAGTTGAGCAGCTTAACATAATGCAATGGCTTCTTCTTTATCGTAAAGTCTTAATGTGTGTGTGTGTGTGTGTGTGTATGTGTATGCGAGTGCGTGCGTGTGTGTGTGGTCGTGTGAGTGTCATTTATATTCTTTCTCCACTTATTTGCCTAACTGTCAGTTATCTTCGGCATTCTTCTATTGTATCTGCAAAAGGATACTTTCATCACCAATCAGGCCCTATTCTGTTATTCAAGTGCAGGAATCAGACAACTTTATTGGAATCTATTCAATGTATCTTTATATTCAATTCAAACTAACTGATTTCTCCCTCTGCCTTGTACTGCGCTTAATCCTTTGCCATACATCGAATATCCTTCCTCTCACTGGTTTCTTGTACCTTTCAAGCAAACTCAACGATGGATATCTATCCTATGTAATAACAAAATAAACACTTATTATACAACTTTCTTTTATTTTCATAGCATTTATTTGTATTCCTTAAAGATGATGCATTAGTTTCCCCTCCGTATCTTACAACATTTTCATTTCAACCTCAAAGTCTGTATCTTATGATTATTGTAAGACAAAAAGTCATGTTTGTTGTGTCCATGTGCTGTAAATTTTCTTTTGTATTATGTATTACAGTCTCCTCCGTTATCATTTCTCTATTCCTTCTGAGGAAGCAAAGATATCGAAAGAGACGCGAATGCTCCCAGATGCTTGACAAAGGCAAAAGGTATCAAATCCCTTTTCGCAGCGAGAGGAAAGAGAGAGTGCGGCGTCGGTCAGCGGTGTTTTGACCAATCTAACTACGAGGGGGGGGGGGGCGGGTGTTGAGAAGCCTTTTGATGGGGCTTCAGCGTAACAGTATCAAGAAACTGCGTTATGGAAAAATCTTTCCCATAAATGTTTCACCAACCATTCAGATTTTAGATGCCAGGCGTAGAACCGGACCTTTGGTTTAGATACAATTATATAAACAATCAAATTTGATCGTTTCCCTGTTAAGACAGATATAAGTTGATGTCGACTCTGGTGTCTATATTTCTGTCGAATTCAAGTCGGTCTTCAGAATCGCCATCAGCCTAGCTCCTCCCCGATATTGATTGGTAAATTTGTAACATCTAGAAAATTAAGAATTTATTCCAATGGCGTGTCTTCCTTAATGAGGAGCCCCAAATGAGGTATTTCCAAAGTATTTTGCATTCGATATCAAACACTATCTATAGTTTCATATTTGTGATGGTGGAACTGGCCTGACGTCGATTCTGGATACAGACCTTGGATTGGGCAGATATCCGCCAGATTCGATATTATCTTTTATCTCTCTTGACACCAAGTAATTAAGGTCGACTTTTTTCTTTCATAATTCTCCGTGGCTGTAAGTTATTCCAGAGGTAGAGAAGTTTTGAAATTCAACAATACGACGGCTTAACATTTGAAACTACAAGAAAGTCACATATGTAATACCACACACACACACACACACACACACACATATATATAGATGTGTATAGATAGTATATATATATATATATATATATATATATATATATATATATATATATATATATATATATGTGTGTGTGTGTGTGTGTGTGTATGTATATATATATATATATATATATATATATATATATATATATATATATATATATATATGTATGTATGTATATGGCATACATTTACATATATATGTATATTATAAATATATATAAATATATATATGTATATATATATATATATATATATATATATATATATATATATATATATATATATATATATATATATAATATGCTTAAAAAATCACAGTAGATGCACGTGACTTCATAAAATAAGCGAATACCACGGGAAAATGATAGACAGGAATCCAAGCGCTTTCGTCTTTATTCAGACATCGTCAAGGAGCTACTAAAGTACAATCGGAGAGGAAGGCCTCAGGTACAAACAAGATCAGGAATACCAGATGGTTAATTATCAAAAGGGTAAAAATTAAAAGGGATAATCCAGGATTATCGGATATCACACGGTCACAAACTTAAATAGATTCTGACCCTAACCGAAATTACAAAGTATCTTTACAGTCCAAAACATGTAAAACTGAATATATTAATTTTGTTGCTTATATTTATCTACAACTTTTTTCATTATGAAAGCATCAAGTTTAATAAACCAAGACTTAAATTTAGAACACTATTTATTTGACTTGATAAAACAAGATTCAATGATATTCCTTTTAACTGTGTCATTACATGGGACTAAGGCTCTTGCTTGACTCCAGTTAATAGGATGGTCTAAATCTCTCATATTTGTACATATGAGAGATTTAGACCATCCTATTAACTGGAGTCAAGCAAGAGCCTTAGTCCCATGTAATGACACAGTTAAAAGGAATATCATTGAATCTTGTTTTATCAAGTCAAATAATAGAAATGTTCTAAATTTAAGTCTTGGTTTATTTAAACTTGATGCTTTCATAATGAAAAAAGTTGTAGATAAATATAAGCAACAAAATTAATATATTCAGTTTTTACATGTTTTGGACTGTAAAGATACTTTGTAATTTCGGTTAGGGTCAGAATCTGTTTAAGTTTGTGACCGTGTGATATCCGATAATCCTGGATTATCTTTTAATTTTTACCCTTTTGATAATTAACCATCTGGTATTCCTGATCTTGTTTGTACCTGAGGCCTTCCTCTCCGATTGTACTTTAGTAGCTCCTTGACGATGTCTGAATAAAGACGAAAGCGCTTGGATTCCTGTCTATCATTTCCCGTGGTATTCGCTTATATATATATATATATATATATATATATATATATATATATATATATATATATATATATATATATATATATAATAAAAGGAGCCATAAAAGCACCAAAATATAGAGAGAAAAGTACTATATTTCAGAGACTGCTGTCTTCCTCTTCAGGTAGATGAATGAGAAAAGTTTACAGAAAAGGTGATATTTATACCAAGAGGTCCATCCACATGCAAGCCAATTCAGGTCACCCCCGCTGATAATCTTCCTTTAATCTTATTAATCGTTGGTTGAATAAAACCTTGTCGATCGTATCTGAAATCCATGCTCCTTTTGAGATGTTCATTACCTGCCTCTTTTTTATCAAGGCCGATTCCATCATTTGACTCTTGTACCGGCAGTTGCTGCTATAAATTACACGTGACAAATTCCAGTTTATTCTATGGTTATGTTCATTTATTTGGTTGAAAATAGCTGAGTTCTGTTGTCCATACCTAACTGACCGTTTGTGTTGTGTTAATCTCTGGGGAAGTGATTTACCTGTAAATCCGATGCAAGATTGGTCACAGTCCTGGCATGGGATTTGGTAAACCCCAGTGTCCTTAGGAGATGTCTTTTGTTGAAAGTTAATCAGGGATTTGGCTAAGGGGTTTGGGTAAGTAATTGCAAAAGGGTTAGCTTTTCCGGGGGTCTGAGTCACCTTCTTAATCATGTCCGGGTGTGGAATTTTTATTTTATTGTTGGGTGTATCTCTGGTCTTGTCTTTAGGGGGTCGGTAGAAAATTACGTTTGCTTTGTGAATGAATGTTTCTCAATTATATGGTCATGGATACATTAAAGACGAAAGTTGCTTGCGAATTAGTTCAAAATTCTTTTCCAGGAATTTGGGGAACAAATTCGTAAGGCCTCTTAAGAACAGGTAGCTGGCTATGCCTATCTTGATAGCAATGTCGTGATTGCTAAAGTAGTGAATGTATGAAAGTGAGAACGTTGCTTTTCTGTATATGGTAAATTTGTATTCTGTCGTGTCTCTGATTATTAAAACCTCAAGAATAGGAATTTTGTTGTCTGTTTCCCATTCAACTTTAAATTTGATGCTGGGCACTAATGCGTTTAATTTTGAGAGGAATTCATTAAAATTGCCCCACCTATTATCCCAAAATGTTAGGATATCATCCACATATCTCATCCACAGCATGTTTTTGGGTTTTATGCATTGTTATTACAGTAGTTTCAAGTATTCCATGTAACAGATTGGCTAACAGGATTTAAACAGATTGGCAACAGGACTTAAAGGACTACCATACTACACCCGAATTTTTGCTTGTAGAATGATTCCCCAAATGAAAATACGTTATTAGATGCACATAATTCAACTAACTTTATTATTTTTGTCAAGCGGCCAATAAGAGAAATGATCTGAATAGGGGGATAATTTTTTCCCTTAAAAAAACTGAAGAACGTCCTGTACTGGTACTTTTACCCTATATAGAAAAACGACGTTCTCACTTCATACATTCATACTTATAGCTATCACGACATTGCTATCAAGATAGGTGTAGCCAGCAACCTGTTCTTAGGAGCCTTACGAATTTGTTCCCCAGATTTCCTGGAAAAAGAAACTTGGACAAAGCCGACGCCACACCATATCAAACTACACTCCATAAGGTATCCAGGTACGTCTGAGTCGCATTCATAAAGCCAGATCTTTTCCTCTGAGTCAAACAAACTCTCCCACATTTTCAAATTTAACTTTTCTCATTTATCTAATAACGAACTCCCTTTCATTCTACCTAGCGAGCGTATGCCACCCTTGTAACTTGTCCACGATCATGAAGATCTTCATAAAGCTATTCCATTTAAGCACTAGATTTCTCCCCTTATTATCAGCATTGTGTGTTATTTAAGGATAACTTTCCCTCCATAGTGCATTAGTCCTAAATGTTGTGCGAAAAGTCTTTGTTTTATTTTGTATGTAACCTGGAATTCATTTCCAGATTTCCAATTGCCAGCTCCGTGCCTTCCTGTATCCTCGGTAAGCGCCCCATTACCTTGGCAGATATCATCAACAATTTGGAAACCAGCTTTGCACTGATTGTGAATTCGGCCACTCTCTCATGTAAATAATAGAGTAATTTAACACGTTACTCTGTGTCCTTTCCACGTGGCCTATCTGCGGTTCAGTTGTCTTAGACTGTTCAATGTTTTTTTTTGTAAATAAACTTAATTTAGATCTATTGGCTGATTTTCCATGGTGACCTTGGCTAAGTAAACTTTTCTAACTCCAGGTAAGTCAAAGCGCTTCATTTGACTCAATATCCTTACATTTGTGGGTTGTGGCGGACATTTTGCAGCAAGGCTTAATATTTAATTCACAAAAACCCATCCAAGACACGACACACATGAATATATATATATATATATATATATATATATATATATATATATATATATATATATATATATATATATTATATATATGTATGTATA
>NC_061108.1:59076767-59081767 GCF_015104395.2 Macrobrachium nipponense | reverse complement strand
TCTTTCTCTTCAACTTTGGTGTCCCATGGTATTGTGACATGAATGAGTGATACTTTCTTCTTGACTTTGTCAATCAACGTCATGTCTGGTCTATTTGCACATATCACCCTATCTGTTCTGATACCATAGTCCCAGAGGATCTTTGCCTGATCGTTTTCTATCACTCCTTCAGGTTGGTGCTCGTACCACTTATTACTGCAAGGTGGTTGGTGTTTCTTGCACAGGCTTCAGTGGAGGGCTTTTGCTACTGAATCATGCCTCTTTTTGTACTGGTTCTGTGCAAGTGCCGAACATTCGCTTGCTATGTGGTTTATGGTTTCATTTTTCGTATTGCACTTCCTACATATGGGAGAGATGTTATTTCCGTCTATCGCTCTTTAAACATATCTGGTTCTTAGGGCCTGATCTTGTGCCGCTGTTATCATTCCTTCAGTTTCCTTCTTGTGCTCTCCCCTCTGTAACCATTGCCATGTGTCATCGCTGGCCAGTTCTTTAGTCTGTCTCATGTATTGTCCGTGCATTGGTTTGTTGTGCCAGTCCTCTGTTCTGTTTGTCATTCTCCTATCTCTGTGTATTTCTGGATCTTCGTCTACTTTTATTAGTCCTTCTTCCCATGTACTCTTTAGCCACTCGTCTTCACTGGTTTTCAGATATTGCCCCAGTGCTCTGTTCTCGATGTTGACGCAGTCCTCTATACTTAGTAGTCCTCTCCCTCCTTCCTTTCGTGTTATGTATAGTCTGTCCGTATTTGCTCTTGGGTGTAGTGCTTTGTGTTTTATTATTATTATTATTATTATTATTATTATTAATGTTATGATTTATAATTATTATTATTACTTTTGTTATTTTTTTTTTGGTTTATCACAGTCCTCCAATTCGACTGGGTGGTATTTATAGTGTGGGGTTCCGGGTTGCATCCTGCCTCCTTAGGAGTCCATCACTTTTCTTACTATGTGCGCCGTTTTCTAGGATCACACTCTTCTGCATGAGTCCTGGAGCTACTTCAGCCTCTAGTTTTTCCAAATTCCTTTTCAAGGATCTTGGGATCGTGCCTAGTGTTCCTATGATTATGGGTACAATTTCCACTGGCATATCCCATATACTTATTTCTATTTACAGGTCTTGATACTTATCCATTATTTTCCTTTCTTTCTCTTCAACTCTGGTGTCCCATGGTATTGCGACGTCAATGAGTGATACTTTCTTCTCGATTTTGTCAATTAACGCCACGTCTGGTCTATTTGCACGTATCACCCTATCTGTTCTGATACCATAGTCCCAGAGGATCTTTGCCTGATCGTTTTCTATCACTCCTTCAGGTTGGTGCTCGTACCACTTATTACTGCAAGGTGGTTGGTGTTTCTTGCACAGGCTTCAGTGGAGGGCTTTTGCTACTGAATCATGCCTCTTTTTGTACTGGTTCTGTGCAAGTGCCGAACATTCGCTTGCTATGTGGTTTATGGTTTCATTTTTCGTATTGCACTTCCTACATATGGGAGAGATGTTATTTCCGTCTATCGCTCTTTAAACATATCTGGTTCTTAGGGCCTGATCTTGTGCCGCTGTTATCATTCCTTCAGTTTCCTTCTTGTGCTCTCCCCTCTGTAACCATTGCCATGTGTCATCGCTGGCCAGTTCTTTAGTCTGTCTCATGTATTGTCCGTGCATTGGTTTGTTGTGCCAGTCCTCTGTTCTGTTTGTCATTCTCCTATCTCTGTGTATTTCTGGATCTTCGTCTACTTTTATTAGTCCTTCTTCCCATGTACTCTTTAGCCACTCGTCTTCACTGGTTTTCAGATATTGCCCCAGTGCTCTGTTCTCGATGTTGACGCAGTCCTCTATACTTAGTAGTCCTCACACTCCTTCCTTTCGTGTTATGTATAGTATGTCCGTATTTGCTCTTGGGTGTAGTGCTTTGTGTACTGTCATATGTTTCCTAGTTTTCTGGTCTATGTTGCTGAGTTCTGCCTTCGTCCATTCCACTATTTCTGCGCTGTATCTGATTACTGGTACTACCCATGTGTTTATGGCTTTTATCATATTTCCGGCATTGAGTTTTGACTTGAGTATCACCTTGAGTCTCTGTATATATTCTTTCCTGATCGTGTCCTTCATCTCTTGGTGTTTTATATCCCCTCCTTCCATTATTCCCAGGTATTTGTATCCCGTCTCATCTATGTTTTTGATGCTGCTCCCATCTGGTAGCTTTATCCCTTCAGCCCTTGTTACTGTGCCCTTTTGTATGTTGACGAAGGCACATTTTTCTATTCCAAACTCCATCCTGAAGTCCCCACATACAATCCTTACAGTCTGGATTAGGGTATCTATTTCCTAGATGCTCTTACCATACAGCTTGATGTTGTCCATGAACATCAGATGGTTAATTCTGTTGCCTCTTTTCTTGAGTTGGTACCCAGCATCCATCTTCTGCAGTACTTTTGTCATGGGAAACATGGCTACTACGAAGAGTAGTGGGGACAGTGAGTCACCCTGGAAGATCCCTATTCTGATATTCACCTCTGCTAGTCTTATTCCAGAGCTTGTAAGTATTGTATTTCAGTTGCGCATTGTATTTTTGAGGAAGCCGATGGTGTTATCCTCAGCCCAAAATATTTTCAGGCATTCTATTAGCCATGTGTGTGGTATCATGTCGAAGGCTTTCTTATAGTCTATCCATGCCATGCTTAGGTTGGTTTTCCTTCTCTCACTGTTCTTCATTACCATTTTGTCTATCAGGAGCTGGTCTTTTGTGCCCCTACACTTCCTTCTGCACCTTTCTGTTGGCTGGGGATGGTGTTTGTATCCTCTAGGCAGTTGTATAGGCTTTCGCTGATGATACCTGTTAGTAACTTCCACATTATTGGTAGACAGGTGATAGGCCCATAGTTACTCTTTTCTTTCTGGACTAAGGATGTTCTTCCTGTGGTCATCCATTTGGGTGCTTGGTGATTTGTGATACAATGCTGGAGTTGTTCTGCTATTCTTGGGTGTAGGGCCTTGAAGTTTTTAGCCAGTATCCATGGACTTCATCAGGACCTGGGGCTTTCCAATTGGGCATTTTCTTTAGTTGGTGTCTGACTGTGTCTGTCGTGATATCAGTGAATCTTTGTTTTATTCTCCCTGTTTCTTATGCCTTGACTTCCTGGAGCCATGTGGTCATCCATTCTGGCGCATGGTAATTTGTGATGCAATGCTGGAGTTGTTCTGCTATTCTTGACTTCCTGGAGCCATCTGGTCATCCATTTGGGCGCATGGTGATTTGTGATACAATGCTGGAGTTGTTCTGCTATTCTTGGGTGTAGGGCCTTGAAGTTTTTGAGACAGTATCCAAGGACTTCATCGGTATCTGGGGCTTTCCAGTTGGGCAATTTCTTTAGTTGGTGTCTGACTGTGTCAGTGAATCTTTGTTTTACTCTCCTTGTTTCTTCTGCCTTGACTTCCTGGAGCCATGTTGCATGTTTGTTGTGTGATACTGGATTGCTCCATATGTTTTCCCAGAGTCTCTTACTTGGTTTGACTTCAGGAATTTCTTGGTGGTTGCCTCCCCCTCTTAGTTGGCTGTATAGTCTTTTCTGGTTGGTTACGAATAGTTTGCTCTGTTGGTATCCCTTAGTCCTGTTCATGTACTGTTGGATCTTATGTGCTTTGGCCTTAAGCCTCTGTTTTACATCTTCTATTGTGTTGTTTAGTCCCCTCTCTGGTACTTTGTATTTCTCGTTCAGTTCCTCCCTTGTTTTCTGGCTTTTTACCCTTTTTTTTGCCATCTCTTTCAGTTTACTCAAGTCAGATCTCATCACCATGATTTGGTTTTCCAGGCACCTTTTCCAAGGCGGTTGCTGGTTTGGTTTCTGTTGGGTTAGTTCTGCTACTAATCTTGCTCCTCCATATGTCAAGTTATTTGTTTCTGTGATATTGGTGGTGTGTATTAGTCTCACTATTTCATTGATCTCACTTGTTTTCTCCCTTAATTTCTTGGGGTAGTAGACTTTCATGGAGGGGATCTTTGTTCTCTCTGTATCTGGCTTCATCTATTGTCTGATCTTTTCTACCCATTCCGTCGTGTCTGTTACTTCGTCGGTGTTTCTTCGTGTGTCGTTTTTTTTTGCCTTATCATCCCTGTCGTCTTCTGTGGCATCGTCTCTCAGTTCGTCTTCTTGTAATTCGTTGCCGTGTGTTATTTCCCTTTCCAGTTCCTCCCTTTCTGTTGGGAAGAGCCAGTTCGTTTTCTTTATGCTCCTTACTTGGTCTGCCAGCCTCTGCTCTGTTTGGGGGGTGTTATTCCTCTCATTCCAGATGTAGACCAACCTTCTTCTATATCTTCTCTCCGTCAGGTTGCTTCTGATGTAGCATCTCCATATTTCCTTATTTTCTTCTCTTGTCAATTTCTTCCTCTGGTTTGCTTCTGTAGCTCCAGTCACTGGTTGTTGGTTACTGTCGTTGTGGTGGTCAGTTGCTGGATGAATACCTCCAAGTACCTGACGTCTTCCCTTTCAATTGGGCTGCCGGTAGGTTCCATTTACGTCGTTGTCGTTTAATCCTTCATTTCTTTCCATCATTGCTGAGTTTTGCTATTTAGCCCGTAGCTAAATAGGTACTCATTTACAGCTGAGTAGACTGAGGAAATTATGGTAAAGATCCTTTCCCATAGAGTCAACGCCAAGGAGAGCGGTCATCCATCCAACGACTGACCAGCCCCAATGTTGCTTAACCAGTCAATTGACCTAACCCATTCTGCCACGGCGCCACATATAATCATTATTATTATTATTATTATTATTATTATTATTATTATTATTATTATTCTACTGATCGAATTATCTGGAACACCTGGAGAGGTTGCAGGAAGCATGGTAAAATTTCACACCATACTGTTGTACCTGGTTGTATGCAATTTATTAACTGAAAATGCTAAATATGTCGGTTAGATGACATGAGATCCATGTCAGATTTTGCAGAGAATCTGGAAGGTCTTTTTCTCCCTTGAACGGTTAATTTCTAAT
>NC_061108.1:59069267-59074267 GCF_015104395.2 Macrobrachium nipponense | reverse complement strand
CAGTAGCTCACATGATCAATTTATTAAGAGACGTTTCGTGCCCCAAGACATTGGCACATCATCAGTCTGGAATAAAATTTATTCTTTTAAAAAACTTTAAACTAAAGTAAAAAGTACAATCCAAAAATATTAATTATTTACAGAAGCTTACAAGTATTAGAAGACTACCTTTCATTCAGTTCAGGGAAGAAGAGCAGAATGACTAGAAACGTGAGGAACGACCGAACTACACTTTAGACCAACGAAAGGGGAGTGGCAGAGACGTAATTGTTCATAATTAGGTGATGGGTGTTTAATGTAAAGTTACTCAAGTGTTGTTAGAAAGGATGCTTGGACTGCTGAGGTAAGGGTAGAAAAATGTGTTTTTTCCATAGGAATCTTACACTTTGAGGCATGTGTTCGAATACTCGATTGTTCGGGATTCGATATCCTAGATCCCGTCCTATAGCTGAGTACCATGTGTTGAGCCAATATAAGTACCAAGTCATCTTGGGTATTCATATTTATATAATACATTGGACAACATAAAATCTTGCATCTTATCCTTGCAATTGAAGAGGTTACCTATCCTTTTTGGATTTACAGGGATTAGGGTTAGTCTTAGGAAACCTAATTCTTTTTCTATAATATTTTTTATATTCAAGCGTAGTTTATCTGTGTGGATAGAGGGAATTGATGCGTACATATTAAGTTTAGGTACGTTGAAACTAACATGGGGTGGAAATACGTAATTAGAAACCATTTTAGTAATAATATTAAAAACAAATTGCTTTGGGTAAGAGTTAGCTGTAAAAAAAGTCAGTAAGTATTCAATTTCATTATGGAAAGCAGACCAGTCAGACGTATATTTAAGTGCTCTGTGTACCAACGTAATGACAGAGTTAGCTTTAAAGCCATAAAAACACGAACTGTAAAAATGACTTCCCAGTCCAGTAAAAGTACTCTTGGGATATACACTAGTACTAAAACGTTGTTCACTCCTAGCAATTTTTACATCCAAGAAGGCTATTGAATGGTTATTTTCAGTTTCTATGGTTAATTTCACGGTTGGATGAACAGTGTTGATATAATCAAGAAACTCGTAACATTGCCATCTGTGTTTAAACAGGGAAAAGTATCAACAACGTACCTTCTATAAAACGCTGGTTTAAAATTATCAGGGCAACTATTTCAAAAAATTTCTTCAAGATGACTCATAAAAAAGTTAGCAAATAAAGGTCCTAACGGTGATCCCATAGCAACTCCCTTGAACTGCGAGTAGAGCTGTTTGTTAAAAACGAAAGCCGAATCTTGCTCAGCAAGTTCGATTGTGTCTTAAAAAGGTGTCTGCTAAAACCGTGAACTTCTTCTATACCCTCATAAACTTTATAAAGAATAATGTCTATAGTTTCTGTAACTGGAACGTTAGTGAACAACGATTTGATGTCAAAACTAGTCATAATTAGTTTACCGTCTTGTTGAATTATTGTTTGTTGAAATTCGAAACCATTTTATAAAACATATTGTGAGTTAGATCATTCAGTCAGTAATTGTACTACAAATTTGGATATCTTAAACGAAAGGCTGTTATAAGCTGACATGATAGGTCTTAAAGGTGGCCGAGTGGTCTCCTGATAATTTAGGACATATACGTGTGTTTATATATATATATATATATATATATATATATCTATATATATATATATATATATATATATATATATGAATAACTTGATCACGAAGAATATAAAACGTGATACTATGAATAAATAAAGGTTTTTGCCACGAAGGAAAAACTGAAAAGCGAGATAGCCAAGCACTTTCGATCTAGTGCTACCCTTTACTCAGACACAACTGATCTTACAGAGGAAAAACATGGTCAAAGTAGGCTTAATGTCCAAACTGACATTACAAGATTAGAAATAAGGTCGATTTCACTCTACAGAAACGAGGAAACGCCTGAGGGCAGGATAAGCGAATTTTTAGGCAGCCACGCCTTGGAGGATCACACACGTGGTCCACAGATGATTCATCCAGAAAACAATACATTTTGAAAAAACAAGGAGGCATATACAACTTATTACCATGAAATTTACAAAAATGTTCCCCAAAAAATTAATGAAAAGACGAAAAATAAAGGGATATAAATATATCGAGCAAGAGAGAGAGAGAGAGAGAGAGAGAGAGAGAGAGAGAGAGAGAGAGAGAGAGAGAGAGAGAGAGAGAGAGAGAGAGAGAGAGAGAGGGAGGGAGGGAGGGGAGAGAGAGAGAGAAATAATAACTATATACATGTGGGACTGATTAATTAGTAGTTCATTTATTTTAAGGTCCTTCATAAACATTTTACAAATATACGGGTCCAAATGGTACAATCCCAGACTAAGATTTAGGTTGTTTTTATTAGTGATTTGTATAATTGCTGATTCCCCTAAATTTCTTGAAACATAATCATTAGATCTAGCAATTACAGAGGTATCGCTCTAATTCATACAATGAGATTTTTCACTCAGATGGATAAACAGTGCATTTGAAGTCGGGTTACTTCGTCACCTCTACCAGAATTCGCTTGAAATTCTTGAAAAAATGCCTGGCGGAACAAGTTTTGCCTAAATCATTGCTACCACACCGTATAAGAAGATACGATCAACATCCTTTTAGCGAATTTTCTTCAATGATGTTACAACGTCACATTGCTGCCCCGAAAATGGAAGAAAAGGAGAAATTTAAAAACGGAGAATTTAAAAACGTAATTTCAACTACTCGATTCCCGCTGATTGGAAACACGCATTAAGGCAAGAAATATATGGAAAACTTCATAGAACTACAGACAGTTTGATTAGAAAACTGGACAGTAATTAAACAACCTTATCGACAACAGTGATTGGATCAATAATGCTAGAAGTGATTGTGTGGTGAATTTATCAAGCAAACAATAAGTGATAATGCAGTGCGTGCATTAGGCTTTGGGTTGTCTTTCTTCATTTGTAACAAACCCTCAGCTTTATCAACAGCGACATCTCTATATAAGTTTGAAAAACACTGTGACATACCACAAAATCATTTAGACATTATCAAGGGCATGACATATAGTGCTACGCATGCCTATCATGAAAATAACTTCCCCGCTCGCTACAGAAAAACTTTAAAAGAATTGAAGAATGATAATAGCTTACACATTACTAAGGCTGATAAATCCAATAGTCTAGTAGTTCAGGACAAAACTGACTACATATCGCGCATGCATACTTTACTAGAAGATGAAATAACTTACAAAAAACTCGCAAAAAAATCCGTTGAACCAAGAAATAAAAAAACTTTGATATCAATATCAAACAAATTCTTAAAGATAAAAAAGAACTTTAGTGTAAGGAAACTGTAAAGTATCCCTCATTACCTTATTTATATGGCCTAGTTAAAACTCATAAGGAAAACAAACCCATGCGCCCAATTATTAGTACTGTAGGATCAATTGCTTATAAACTATCTAAATATCTTACTAAATTGTTATCCCCGCTACTTGGAACTGTATCTAATTCACACATCCGGAATTCTCTTGATTTTGTGGAAAAATTAAATAACATTGTACTAAACCCTAGTCATATCTTAGTCAGTTTTGACGTATGTTCCTTGTTTACAAAAGTCCCTATCGACTCTGTGCTAAAATATTTAAGTAATGAACTTGTATTGCATGAATTGCCTATGTCCGTTAGTCACATAATTTCATTGATTAAGTTATGTATTTGTGATTGCAGATTTATTTTTAATTGAGAATATTACCAACAAATATTTGGTATGGCCATGGGCAACACTTTATCACCTCTCCTTTCAAACTTATATATGGAATTTTTTGAAAGACAACACCTCCCGAATATCACACTTGTCTCCTTAAAATGGTACAGGTATGTTGGTATCGATGTAAATGATTTATTGTCTAAATTGAATAATTTAGTGCCATCCATAAAATTCACTGTTGAAATTGAAAATAACACTGTCATCCCTTTTCTAGATGTATTAATACATAGAGAATCTTTCCAATGTAAATTCAGTATTTATAGAAAACCCACAAATAATTTAACATATGTACATTTTTATTCTGGCCACCATCTTAATATTAAAATTTCAATTTTTTCTTCTATGTTCCTACATGCTTTGCGTATCGCGAGTCCACAATATGTTAACCAAGAAATCAAATACATAAAAAAGATAGGAAACGATCTCTGCTACCCACCTCATACAATTGATTTATGTTATCAAAAAGCTCACAAAAAGTTTTATAGTGTTGCTAGTAATGAAAAAGAATTGCCTAAAAATGTACTTAGCTTGCCTTACTTTTGTGAATTTAAAACCATAAAATCAATATTTAAATCGTTTAATGTTAATATAATGTTCTCTAATAACAATACCATTAAAGATATGCTAATTAAGAATAGTCCCGTAACAAATAACAACATCATTTACAAAATTCCTTGAAAGGATTGCTCATCTTTTTACGTTGGACAATCAAGTAAAAATTTATGTGTACGTATTAAGCAGCATATGTACTCAGTTAGAACAGCCCATACTTCAAATGCACTGTTTATCCATCTGAGTGAAAAATCTCATTGTATTAATTGGAGCGATACCTCTGTAATTGCTAGATCTAATGATTATGTTTCAAGAAATTTACTGGAATCATCAATTATACAAATCACTAATAGAAACAACCTAAATCTTAGTCTGGGATTGTACCATTTGGACCTGTATATTTGTAAAATGTTTATGAAGGACCTTAAAATAAATGAACTACTACTTAATTAGTCCCACAGGTATATAGTTATTATCTCTCTCTCTCTCTCTCTCTCTCTCTCTCTCTCTCTCTCTCTTGCTCGATATATTTATATTCCTTTTTTTCGTCTTTTCATTAATTTTTTTGGGAACATTTTTGTAAATTTCATGGTAATAAGTTGTATATGCCTTCTTATTTTTTCAAAATGTATTGTTTTCTGGATGAATCATCTGTGGACCACGTGTGAGATCCTCCA
>NC_061108.1:59054267-59061767 GCF_015104395.2 Macrobrachium nipponense | reverse complement strand
TTCAGAGAGAAATATAATATTTATGGCGGCAAGTAAGAACCGGGATCCAGATCGTTCAGTAAAGATAACAATTGTTCAAGAGGTGTCCAGTATAGGTGAAATTCCCTCCAAAGTACCCAAAACTGAATATTCAAGAGGGATATTTTCCACTGCTCACCACCAAACCATTCGCAAAGCATGAAGCATAACACCTTTCTTCTAATCATGGAGCGGAAATTAATTGCGATTTTTGAATCGATTTTCAATCAAACCCTGTTGGAGAGATACGGCAGAGTCCTGCTGACCTCCTGCCTTCGCTCGCTCGTTTTCGCGTTGCCTGCTTGCTTCGGATCAATTCTGTGACGGTCTTTTTGGTTTCCTGTTTCTTATATAATGTCTATGCTCACGGAAGTAGTGGAATCTTTGAAGACTGGGTATCTGGAGAGGGATAAATGCAGTTCATACAAATTTGGATTCTAAGTTACAAAAAGTTTTACTGGAATTCGTCCTGGGTACGGGAAGGACGTGTACATAATTAAGAAAAGCCTTTGAATGTTGAGGAGCAGTTCCATCGCCTCCCTCAGATTAGGATATAACTCCCAGCTCTACAGGGTATCATCTTTGGGACTATAAGTTAAAGGTAAACCATGTAGATAAGGGTTTTATTATCGCACCATAGTTATTTAAAGAATCCCTAAATATAAACCAACCAGATGGAATATCTTTTTTTCAAGGTTTTTACTTAAAAGCTTAGTTTTATGTTTCTTCCCGCATTTCTCTTAGTGCAGTTTTCCATTATAATGGAAGTCCGTCTGACAAGTTACTTTGATTCCCTTGATTCTCTCAATCACTATACATTATGAATAATAATAATAATAATAATAATAATAATAATAATAATAATAATAATAATAATAATAATAATAATAACCTTCATTTGCAGCTATGACCAACCATTATTTTGTTAAAGGGAAATGTAAAAAAAAAAAAATGTGGTTGAGGATGTAATTACAAGGAAGTCTGAGGAGAGAGAAGCGGAAACAACATTGAGGGAAAATGGTTGAAATTTGGTCTTGGTTTAAAGACGCGGAAATGGAATGTGTCGTTGGGGTATTTACAAAATCCGTGGAGTCATCGGGACTGGAAGTACTTTTGTTGTTACTGGAGAGGGAATGGGGAAGAAAGCAGTTGTTTGGTGTGTTGTGTACGCAAAGATGGACAGAAATGTATAGAAGGAGTAAGAGAGAGAAAGAAGTTAAGTAGTATTTATAGAAAGTGGGATGGTGGATGAGAACTCTACGGAGAAGTTATTGCGGAGAGATTAACGAAGACATTAATCTCCATAAAAGCTGCAAGCGACGAGGAGCCTCCTGTTGATTAGGGGAGTCACAGATGAGATGCAGCGAGAAAGTTCTCGGTCATTGATCCACTTTGCGGAAGTGAAGCAAATGAAGGAATGAGGGCGAAGATGTTTTAGATCAACTCTTTACTTTGTGCATTTGGTGCAAGAATGGAAAAAGTAGTAACTACGGAGATGCATCAAAAAAATGATAAAAATGATAACTGAAGGCGGATCACAGTCTCTGAAGACGTTTTGGCCAGTGTGGAAAGAATAGAAGACGATAAGATGGCGAGAAGAGTGTAAGATTTGAAAGTTTTCAGCGGAAAGTGGGGAGACCTGGAAAGTACTGGATAGATTATTATTATTATTATTATTATTATTTTATTATTATTATTATTATTATTATTTCAGCAGATGAAACGTATTCACATGAAACAAGAACAAAGGGGCCAGTGACTTGAGATTCCAAATTCTAAAGAATGTTGGTTTCAACCTCCCACCGCAGACTCCTCACTGCAGGAGTAACAGATCATGATACAGAGACAGTCATTTTTTATCGTGCTGGATGAGACGCGAACCCACGACATCTGAGTCGCAATCCACGACACTAACCACTAAACCAGCGGAGGTATAGTGGTCATGGAAAGGAATGACTTTAATTTTATGGATTCTCGGGTGTGCATACTAGAGAGGTCATTGGGACAGCCTGTGAATATAGTTCATTCATGATTTGTCTTTGTAAGTAGCTAATGTAACCATAACTTTTTTTTCCGGGAGACTGTTAAATATTGAAAATAAAAATTACAGTATGCATTGTAGTTAATATTCTTGCTTACATTTTCAGTGCTGCCAAGAATAATGGCCTCGCTAGTCAAACAAATGATGTTGATTGAAAACTTGGTCAATTCTCCCACTCTTATACAGTATATCCAAATTTTAGAATTAGCAGTAATCAGACAGTCGCCTTTAAAAGGAATCATACCACACTATGAACCTGGGGAGACTCGAAGTTAGTGGGCAATTGGAAGCCAAGTGCAACGCTCTATTTTTGCTTCATAAGGAACAGTCGCGGATTTGGGGTGAGAAGGGGGGCGGGGGTTGCGGCTGCCCCCTTTCAGCTATGAATGACGCCCATTAGAGTGGATTATTATCAAACATCGATGTCAGCAGAAATGAAATCTTATAATAATATAATAATCGTTGTAGCAGTAGTATTAGCAAATTTTGTTGTTGTAGTTCTGCTTGCTTTTGTAGCAATAGTGGTATAAAGAACATATTTTCAGAAAATAATAATAATAATAATAATAATAATAATAATAATAATAATAATAATAATAATAATAATAATAATAATCTGTAACTGGTTTCCATCTAACAAGAATTAATGGTTATAGCTTTTAAATACTAATCACCATAAGGGTACCAAAACTTCCCCCAAAATGCTTGTGAAATGTTATAAAGCGTTTTATTCCCGGGGCAACCTATCTGGGGAAACTACCTCCCACGCCTGACCCCCTTTACCTTATTGTCGGCTTTCACCGCCCCTTCCTTTAACGAACAGCCCCCTCATCCCTAAATCCTGCTTCAGATGCTGATGAGGAACTAACTTGATTTTCATAAATGAAGAAAAGAGTTATTGTTCGGGGGAGAAGACATCTTTACCAACGTCCTTTATGGTTTAGTACTTTAGTTGAATCATTCTTCCTCATTATCCAGCACCGACTCCTTCCTTCAGTGCGGTTGAGTAACTAAGCATCGCACATCACTCCACAACTACAGAGCAGGACGCGAATTCTCGCCCCACCTCCCAAATCTCTTCATGGGGATGGGGAAGGCGAGTCATTCAGTCGATAGAATCAACTCCACAAACTGGCCTCCCAAACGCGGGATTCTCGCTTCTTACTCACTAGAATCTAGAGCGTGACAATAAGCGTGGATGTATGCTGTCATTAAGAGAGTCCCTTTTGAGCTTTAGGTCCACTTCAGTCTTTGTTTTCTCATTTTCTTCTCTTAAAAAAGAAAATGCATATAGAAAACAACTTCAACACCATTTAAACTCAAGTCCAATAAATGGAATGAAAATAGGCGATCCATAAAAAAAAAAAAAAATGCGGAGTTTTATCTTTTTTCCGCTCCTCACTTCGTCCCTGGACAACAGCTTTGAGTTCAATTTATCCGAGAATGAAGAAGTTCGTTCAAACTTTCGATAAAGCTCGGTGCGACAGGTTCCGCTGTTCTGCTAAGAAGATTCCTCATATAAAAGTTCTGGGGATATCCTCTTATGAAAATACTATACAGATATATGTTTTATTATCTATTCTATAGGTATTCGTATTTCGTATGTTTATTTATAGATTGTATAATTAAGTTTCATATTCCATGGATTTGTAATGTACCTATTGACGTGTCTTTCTTATTAAAAGGTAAGGTATAACAAGGCATGAAAATATCACGTTCAGTATTATTTTCACGAAGAGTAATTTTTTATAATATCCCAAAAATCGGATAAGTGGCTTTCTTTAGGCGTGTACAGAACGCATGAGAGTTAAATTTTTATCTCGATTCAAAGATGAACAAAGTGATTTGATGAATTTATGAAATTCACTAACTAGGAGAGATAGAGAATGTTCGAAAAAATGTTGACTAATTCATACTAAGTCATTATGGAATCTACAAGACGATATGCCATTTTAGGTCAAACAAGCAGTTACGATGTTTTCTCGTAATACTTAGATCCCCGGATTAGTTGTTTGAGTTACTGAGATGGAAGTTGTCTCCAGTGAATGAACGGTCCTGGGAAAGGCAGTCAAACTCCACAGTTAACTGAGGACATTGGATTTCTTTACCGTTTCAAGTCTTTCCCTATCTTTTATGTAGAGTTTACTGCAAAACTTGCTTCTCTTATTATGTGACGATTGTCTTCTCTTATTTTGTCATCGTCTATTAAATTGATTCCCAAAGACCTACCTGAAATTCACCATCCATATTTCCACGCTAATCCTTGTTCACATTTTCTCAGAATTTTCTTCTTTAGTAAGTATATTCAAACTCTTTCTCTCTTTTTATTTGAATAGTCCTATTCAGAACTTTATCATCTGAAAACACCTGGAAATCTACGCGCTTCATAACTAAATTTATTTCTTGAAAACTTCTCATCTCCATCTAATCTCCTGTGTCTGACTTTTCAGGGTGACATAGCACAATCTATAGACAGACCGATGTAAACCAAATCATTCCTCCGTTCATCGCCATATTCTAAAACAAGCTTCGCCTTTATGATGAAAAGTTTTAATAATCTTCAGTATCATGCATCCTCAACAGGCAATACATTGCCTCCACTAATCATCATCATCAACCACCTCCCATGTTGTGAAATTTCACCACTATTGCCTTCTTGCGTTTCCACTTCCAAAATTCTTCTCAAGCCTGTCGCCTCAATGTCCGGGTCTTCCAACTCTTCTGGTGCTCAGAAAAGCCTGGTGGATCCGATCACGTACAAAGTGTCCAGAGGTGATGCGACGTGCGCGCGCAAACCATCTCCACATCCCCTTCATCATTATGGAATAATTTATCGTTCTTTCTTCTCAGATTAATAAAAGCTGTTATATGTAGTTTCGTTGCCAAACCATTCTTCTAGTCTATTTAGCAATATGGACCCTCTTACACTAATTCATAATGTTCTTTGTATTTGGAATTTTAGTCGATTAGATTTACATATCTTTTCCAGCCTGCTCATTATTTAATTTTGTAGTCTGTCAGTTTATTCCAACTCAATGATGGGTTGTCATTGTTCCTAAATACCATGCAAAAATTATCCATAAATTAATTTCACATTCGTTTTCAGTAATAACAACAGGATTGAAAATCTCTCCCCTTCATAAAGAGACTTCTGAATCCAGGAAATGCCGGTATGCTTCACTCGTTCAAACGCCGTCTTTTAAGTAACGTTCATCGCGAACTCCCCAAACTGAATACTGTTAACATGCAGGAATAGGTAGAAGAACGGGGAGTACCCGAGAAGATTAACCAGTAAAGCTCCTGCCTTCGCAAGAGGACTACATAGGTACTCGACGAGCAACGTTAAGTATCGAAAATCACTCCCAATCGGATGCACTATCAACGAAATAACAATAAACAACCTCTGTTACACCGACGATGTGGTTCTGATTTCCCCATCAGTGCAAGGTCTCCAGCGACTCATCGACAACTGCCTCAGATATGTGGAGGAATTTGATATCCTATACAACGAAACCAAGACCCAGTTCATGTCGCTGTTCTGAGATTGTTTTAAGCATGTTGCAGAACCACAGATTTTCCTTGGAAATCGTCGGGTGGAATTCGTGCAAGAATTTCCGTTTTTAAGCCACGCCACACAGACGACCTAAAAGGTTCGGCAGACATAAAACAGGGGCGTTGTAAATATGTGCAACTGGCGGCATCATCTTAATACATACATGGATAGTTCCCGGTATCAATCACACAAATACTTCTGTCCCTTTGAACTAGCAGGTTAATTCCCCCAAATATATATAAATACAGTTTGGAACGCACAAGTTTAGTTCGTATTGAGGGTTGTACGGCTCTGCTATCGTTTACTTGAGGCAAAGTGTAGTAATTTGACGATGTGTCGATGTATGAAGCCCTTTCTAACCCACAGCTGGTAAGGCACACAACCGCACCCTCTCAATGCTCTTTTTCTTCTCTCCTTCGGCCTCTTCTGTCAAAACATTTTTCCAAAGAAAATGTCTCCTCCTTTTAGTAGGTGTCTTTTCTATTGCTGCCTTCTGGTACATCCTCATTGGTTGGTGACAAATGACAGCGTGCCATTGTACCACCCTTTTGGGCGGTAATTAATTTCAACACCCTCTACCTCTTGCACAAAAAAAAATTTTTTGATCCATTCTCTCATCTCTGCTAGCCATTTTATCATCTATGCACACATCTACATTTCAAGTTCATCTCATTGGCTTCACCTTTGTATTTTCATTTGCTTTCAGGACCTTCAATTCACTTCCATTTGGCTCAACAATCCTTTTATATAATGCAAAAGCTCCACAAACCATCAGACACCCACTGGCTTACATACATCCTGCTACCTTCCTTATTTTGTAATTTAATTGTCCTATCATGCAATTATCAGTTGATATAGTTTATTTCAATTAAATATATGAATTTACTACTTCCATTCTTCCATGATTCTCACTAAAATTCATTTTTCCATCTCCCTGGTTTCCAGTTACCATAATTACCCTACTCTTTCTCACATTTTATTTCCTCTTTCTCCCAAGAAAACACTCAACAGTATCTACACTTTTTCTTCACTATCCATAATTAGTATTGCTCCTTCTGCATGCATCGAACACTTCATTTTCCTTTCTTATGATTTTGCACCTACATCTGTCACCTTTTCTCTACCTTCTTAAATCACTCCTTCCATAAAGAGAATCAAAACCTATGGCGATATACCACACTCCTGTTTTAGGATCAGTTTTTATCCAAACCACCTGCTATCCTAACTAAAAATTCAATACACGAATATCGTTTATACCATCAATCCTAATTACTCACCACAATGCCTCTATCTCTATCAGCAGCTTGGTTTAGCTCCATGGACGCCTTCCTATCAACTTTATCATAAGGTCTCCAGGTCGATGCATGCCTCATGCTGCTTTTTTCTTTCACATTCAAAATCTTCACATAACGATTACATATTAAACCACCCTTGACATTGTTAACTTAAATCCTCTCATGCGGACTACGTTTTCTGTCAAAATCCTACTATTCACTTATGTCATGTTACATTCATATATACATACGAAGTCCCTTATCATATTCACCCTTATAAAGACCCATTCCTTCATAATCTTCTCATAGAACACACATTACATTCGATGATTAACCACTCGGCATCTCTTTAGTTATCCCACCAGCTTTTGTTTTATTGTCTTTCCACACTTTAGCTTCTTAAACGACCTAAGGTCCTGAACAGTCACTCTTGTACTTTTCTCTGCTTGTTTTCTCTCCTCTGCATCTACAGATCAGCAGACTATTCAGTCCATTGACTGTAAACTGGGATCTTTTAAGACCATTTGTTCATATACATATACATCCACACACATCCACATGCCCATACACACACACACACACACACACACATACACACACACACACACACACAC
>NC_061108.1:59046767-59049267 GCF_015104395.2 Macrobrachium nipponense | reverse complement strand
GGAACATAAGACACCAATGACTGAGAATTAGGTGAAACAAAATTAAGAGAAATGGGGGTTGGATTGAGACTCTGTGGGGGACTGAAATCGATCCCTTCATGTCATGGCTACCATGCAATTAATTACTTCATTTCGCTCAATGCTTATTGAGTTTCATATTCATTTTCTATCATTTCATTGTACTCTATTCGTTGTAAAACTTGCCTAACAAATTCTAGGTTTGTAAAGCTAGGATTTGATTTCCACACCGTAGAGAGAGAGAGAGAGAGAGAGAGAGAGAGAGAGAGAGAGAGGGAATTTCCAACCACCGGCTATGAGATACCAATCATCTCGAGGTAAGGATAATACCCCCGGGAGGGGTATAACAGTGGCGGCAGCGGTAAAAATTAGATTAAACCTACTCAAAACACGAATAGGTATGCACTTTTCATAGGGTGTTGCCTGGGGTGAAATGTAGAGCAGTTGGTACTCCGTCAATTAGAAGGAATTTGCATTGCATCGGCAATATGCGGTCCCGAGGATGTCTGGAGACAGTAACAAATCAGTGTTGCCACTTTGTTAAAATTTCCCACAAATCTGTGGGAGAAATGGACTTTTGTGGGATCCTTTGTGGTAGGACCATATTTAAATGAGTTTTGTGGGATTTTTTGTTGGGAGTACTGCTTTTTTATGGGAATTCTTTGTGGAAGAAATTTCACTATAATTAAATTATAAATATCACACTAAAAAAACATGTATGGGGGGAAACAAAGATTTATTAATATTTAATATATTTGTTGACTAAAAGTAAAAAAATGAAATTATGACTGCATTTATCTTATAGGCAGCTTAACCAGTATACAGGAAGTTAAAGGGTGAATCATAACTCATCTACCGTACCCGAAATGTCTTTAGATACTTCTACTATTCTGATCTCTATGTTGTAAGTGCTCTATGAGCGTTGTCATACAGCTAAGCAACTCAGTCAATCATACAAAGATCCACAGAATAAACTATATTTCTTGTTTGTCCGTAAAACACAGAGGGAGGTTGTTAGAGTATTCTAAATTCAGTGAATCTTGTGCAGCAGCGAATTGAAGGTATGATCTATTTTACATTTTTTACGTAATTTCTGTTCTCATTCTTCATCAAATTAAGTTTATGTTGCAGTCTATCATAGACAAGTATATTAATCTAATTATCTTTTTTTTTTTTTTGCTAATTCTTATTTGAAAGTGTCTTGCTGCCGGTCAACAACAACGACTCTGTATTTTTTAAAGTAGAAATATATATTTTTTGTTTTTTTGGGTTAACAAAATACTTGCAAATGAGAAACCTATGTATAATCTTATCATTAAGGAATGGCATTTTTATGGGGAAATTTTGTGGGAATTTCAACTTGTTTGTGGGAAAAATTGGTACCCGACGAGGGAATTTGCTGAAACAAAAACAACGGGACACCTGGAGAGGATCTTTTGTTCAGTCTTCCGTTAAGCGTGGCTGTTAATTGGGATGTGTGTTTAACGAGTAACGGGGATTTTATCAGTGTTCTTAGAAGTAATCGAGCGTTATCTGTTTTTTCCTTTTTCTTTCTTTTTTTAGTGTTATTTGGAGTTTTTCTATTTGAGTTTTCATTTTGTTGCATATAATTTTTTAAATCTATCTCTTCTATCTTTCTTTTTCTCCTATGAATTATTTAGGGGGTGGAATAGTTTATTTATATGGGCTGACTTTGTTAAGGATTTTCCTTTTTTCCCCATTGTGTTATTCAAAGGAAACGAAGTGAATTCATTTATTTTCTTGTGTTTTTTCTTCTCTCTTTTTGCGGATATTTTTTTTTTCTGTTGTTGAGTTGTTGTGTGGTTGCAAAGTGTTTTTCTTTTATATGTGGTTGTGTTAATAGAGGTTTTGTGTACGAGTATTTAAGCGAATCACCGTTGTTTTTGCTTAGGTGCTGAGAGATGCGTCTTGTTTGCAATTTCAGCGATTTTCAATCGTAGCTGTGAGGTGTGACTCTCTATGTGGTAACTTGCCTTGGTTTCGGGGTGCCGTGAATAACGTAAGGTGCGTTCACCGAGGGATCTGTTCGCTAATTTCCCTCTCTCTGTGACGTCACAGGAGCGCATCAAGTGGGCGATGCACTTGTCAGTCCAGGGTTGCCGTTTTGGGGAATTTCGTCTATTAGTGTGGCTTTCTGGTGACATCTGGCAACCCTCCGTGGCTTTTCTGACCACAGGCCACGGTACTGAAGAATAAAATTCTTCACTTTGCCTTTTTATGTTTTATTATGGAAATAAAGCTAGAAAACATATCCTGCTTATTTATACAAATGAATTTTATTGAAATCCCTTATTTTTCTTCGTCAAAATTACTTTATGTCAAGTTAGTGACGTGTAGTTTTCAAACATCATGGAAAATAACTACATAGGAAAATATGCATTCTAACTATTAAATCATAAATAGCGTTAAAAAATCAGGTGAACTACATATGGTAACACTGCTAAACGCCAATGCTTTGAAG
>NC_061108.1:58969267-59044267 GCF_015104395.2 Macrobrachium nipponense | reverse complement strand
CTGTGTTTTAAGTGGTAGAGAGAGAGAGAGAGAGAGAGAGAGAGAGAGAGAGAGAGAGAGAGAGAGAGAGGAGAAAAAATATTTTCCTGTATGGAAATTGTGAACACCAGAGTAGCAAGAAATTACTGTCAAAACATAATCATTGAGTGCACTGCCCAGTCGACGCGCACCTGTGACGTCACAGTGCGGGTACCGAGTGACCGACGATCTCACCTTATGTTATTCCGTTATTCCGTCTTGGTGACAGACATCCTTGCCAAGTTTGCAACTTCGGCAAATATAGCTTGCAAGCGGCTTGCGGGTGATGTTGGAGGGAAAATTTTTATTCCGAGGAATTTTCAATTTTTTCTCCTCTTGCTTTCCTTTCTTGTGACTTTGACCTCGACTCACGTATGATGGGGCCGTCAGCTGTTCCACGCCATCATAACAGTGGTTGTTTACCCGTGGAGTTTTGTGAAAAATTTGAGTTAAAGGGACATTAATATTTTTATTTTTTTGTAATTTTTTTTTTATATTATATGCGTTTGAGGTCAGGGAGGGTTATCATTCACATAGACACCAGAAAAGGAAAGTACTTGAAATTACGGACTGAGTGAATGGTGTCTTGCATCAGCCAATTGACATTTTTACTGAGTCGGTTCAAAATCATTTGGATTTAAAGAAAATCACAGATTTAATGGAGATGTTTAATGAAGCTAAAAGCTTATTGGCCCTGGTGTTAGGAGACATATGCCGACGCTATTGTAGCTTCAATCAAAAATGTCGATCTTGGGACCATCTCAGAGTGGTCCTTAGACTTACGTATGGGGATTTAATCCAGGATTTGAGGTCACTCTTCAAGATTAGGAAGGGACGAGATTAGATGACAGATTTTAGGTCACAGGTGCTTAATTCTGCAAGGGATTTTACGGAAAAATTGGTAGGTTCTAGATAGGTATCTCGTAATACTATTTCGTTAGAAAACCTTCGGAAGTTCTCTCATAATTATGGTGATGGCTATAATAAGAAAGCTCCTCAAGGGGGTTATTCAAGGGTGCCTAAGGATCAGCAGTATTTTTAGAAAGCTGAACAGCCAAAAGGGAAAGGGTGGGATGTTCATGTCATATAGGCCTTTTGGGAGATGCATCAGAGCCAAAGCCTGTGGTGATGGGAATCATATCTGAGTCTAGTGTTTGGATTTTTATAAATACAGGTGCATCAGTCAGTTTATTAGATTATGATTTTTATCTGTCGATGTTTTCTCAGTATTGACTAGAACATCCAGAGGAGAAAGTTTGTGATGTTCAGACTCATAATCTGGATGCTATGGAAATGATAAAAATTTGTTGAGGAACCAATTTTCGTGATAAGGAAGTTGCCTTGGGAACAGAATTTTACTGGGACATGTAGAAGGAATAAGGTGTAAGAGGTATAACAATTGGGGTACCTGGAAGTTTTGTCCCGTATGTGGGTGTTGATAAAATGTAGGGTAATATATCGGTGAATGGGGATAATAAAGGAACTGGGAAATAATCAATCACGGGGAGATTTTAAGCCTAATTGTGAGGAGAGTAGAGAATTGACAGCATTTTCCATTCCTAAGGGGGCATTATGGATTTACAAGAGTGCCTTTGGGTTTGTCAGGGGATCCTATGACATTTACAAGGCAACTGAATACAGTCTTGCACGAGTTACTGAAGAAATGGGTATTCTTTTATATGGACGACATGCTTATTGCTACAGATTCTATAGAGGAACATTTAGAGGTGCTTAGGAAAGTCCTTAGGAGGCTTAGAATGGCAGGTCTGAAAGTTAAATTAGCCATGTGAGATTTTTTGAAGAAACAAATTGTATTTTTAGGACATGTGATTTCTGAAGAAGGTGTTCGAGTAAATGATAACAAAGTCAAAGCCATCGTAAATTTTCTTACAACCAGGACAGAGAAACAAGTCTGCTCGTTCAGATGTATTGAGGGAAGATGCACAGTTTTCATAGGGTGAGGCTCAGCAGACAGACTTTCAGAAAGTCAAAGATGCTTTAATGAGTCCTCTGGTTTTTAAGTTTTTGGATTTTACGATGCCTTTCGCGTTAGTGACAGATGACAGTCAAGAGGGCGTAGGTACTTGCTGAAAGGGGAACTTCTGGTTGTATTTTAGCTGTTCCATATGTAGTATTATTCCATTTAAGTAACCCCCAGTGAAAAAAAGTTTTTTTGAAAGGGGCGTTTTCTTATTTTTACAACCAATTTTCTTTAGCACCATGGGCGCAGCCATTTATGTGTGGCTCATCTGTTGTGCGTGACGTCATGTCGCGGTCGGCTCAGACAGGCAGAACTATTCCGAGGGCACAGCATCTTCAGATAATATTCTTTTTGGTTTGTATTTGTCAGCCGAAATGTATGATTGAAATGGTAAATAAAGAAATAGCCTGAAGTAGGCATAATTAGGCATACAGCCCTAAATTTTAAACCCCCATTAATTAAACTAGTTAAAAAGGACTAAGTGAAGGCCCTCATCAATTCATGGACACGCGCACACACACGTTTAGAAAACTGCCTTTCATCCCATCACACCACGCACATGGCGATTGACAAAAATAAATTTCAATTAAAATGCATACAAGTATAGTATAGATAGCGGTAGATAGCCGCCCTATCTTTGTCGGTACCGTGGTCTGTTCAGAGGGAAATTAGGTTCCCAAAAGATATATAAATTTCATAGCCATACCTAATAACCTGCTCCTAATGTTATCTTTTAAATCTGTTGGGAAGAAATGGTCAGAACAGACAACGGTTAGCGTCGTAGGTTGAAAGGTTTTGATGTTGATATCCTCCCTTCGAAGAGCCATCAGCCAGCGACTTGATTTCTCTCTATTTGACTGAACCCTGTGGAATAACATGCCTTTTGAACACTTGCCAGAAGTATTGGCACAACCAAACGCCATACAAATTGGCATAATTGAATGGCAATTGACCTAAAACACGAGGACAATACCGAGGACGGATAGATACTCTACAATGCGTGTGCTGCACTGTGCTTGTTATTGAGAATACAAGGTCTTCTAAGGCGCAGGATTAAGAAGGGTGAAGAGATGGTCGTTAAGAAAGGTGACGTCACGCGGTCTACGTCCTTTCTCCTGTGCCCAAGCTCTGTCCAAATAGGAAAACGTTTCGCCTGTTTCCTCGTTGTCTTTTTTAAAATTAGAAAATATTATTTATTCTTTTATAAAAATATACACATGTTGACCATATTCATTTCTATACATATGTTTATCCAAATAATTAAAACTAGAATTGTAAACGAGGAACTTATCATTTATCACTTATAATATAACACACTCTTAAATACATAAATTCATAAGGTTAACAATCATGCTACCAGCTTTTTCAAATTGTTTGTCACTCGTTTTGAGAAGCTAATGTCCCTATTTAATCTACGAATCCTGAAAAATGTACAGCTGCGAACAAGAGACTTAATTACATCTGAAGGTAATGGAATGCAATTGTTTATACATCACTCAACTCGTTTATCGCACCTGTTCCTGATTTTAGGTATTATTCCCAATGATAACAAATAATCATCTTTTGCATCGATTTTAAATAATCCAAAAACTCATACTCGGGAAACTCCATGGCATCTTCTAACGTTTCTTCTTCAATTTTTTGTCTTTATTGTCATTCTGCAATTCCTCCTATGGCAAACAAAACAATATTGCCGATTAGCTAAACTCTTTCTGAAGAGAAGTTTCTTCAGCCTCACAAGAAGAGTTTTCTTGAGTTACCAAGTTGGAAAATGGGGCCTCAGCCATAGAATGTCTCATACAATTTTCAACATTGTAGTTTTCGCCTAATAGAGTGCTAAACTTCATCAGGTGATGGATGCCGATGACATGCATCCATTTGCCATATACAGCCACAGAAGTGCTTTAGTCCATCTTGATTTAACTTACAAGTCAAAATGTATGATATTGCAAAATTTTCACTTAATCCTACCAAGTTCGTTAGAGATTTGTAAGATATCCCAAGGCCTTTTTGAAAAGGTAAAGTCCTTTGCGCCCCAGAATTTTTATTTTTCTAGACAGGTGAACCATCTCGTGCAACGCTTTGTTTTTGTTTTCTATGTGTAGCCCGTAAGGATTCCGTGAATACTTTCTATCTAAAGTCACTCTAGAATTGACTAAATCAAGCAATTTATCAACAACGCAAATGAACTGGCTTGTACTTTCCCAGAGCCTATCCACAGTCAGACCTTTTTCTCCGATGTGTTTGAAATTTTTGTAAGTGGTCGCGTAACTGTACCGCTAATTTCACTGCCATGCGCTTCATACCTTTAAATAAACCTTACATGCTTTTCAAATGGTTTATGAGTTGTCGTTAGAGCACATTACCTTTCATTAGTTCCCTGACTCATCGCGAGCAGTCCTACAGTCCGATAACATAGTAGATCCATGGTCCAAGAAAGTGTTTCTGATGAATATTATCAAGTGAGGAGCATCGGAAAATTATCCGCTGGATTAACAAATGTTGGATTAGTTATACCAATGCCTATCGAATTCCACAATCTTATATTGGTTGCCCCAAGTCATTAATCATATCAACTATCGGAAATCTAGCTCTCGCTACCTTTGTAATAAATTAAAATAGAATTTTAGTTGCATCTGTGTCGAAATAGGTGTTTCCAAGCCCTGACCATTACACAATGCACTTTTGATCTAGTTTTATATAAAGTGTACGTATGTGCCTTTATCATAACTCCATCTCTTTGTGACACTACACTCGTCGTACATAAGAAATCTGAAGAATGAGATCCTTATTATTTTTTTTTCTTATTTTCAAAGTACCTGTTTACTGCGCAAGAGTTGGGCATATCACTCAAAACTGTCACAATTGCAGCAAGAAAGAGACAAATATAAAACAATCTATTACAGACAATATCAATATCAAATATACGGAAGCAAGGCCTACGCTGTGTTTGTTTGTAAACGAACTGATTAATCAGGACTGAGTAGAGCGCATGACGTGACGACCTCTACCTGCGCAGTAGATCCCAATTTTGGGTCAACCGTGAGAAGGCCTTCAATTCTCTGAGTCTAGACCTTGTACACTACAATGAGCGTTCTTCGCTGTGCTTGTTATTGTGAGGCGACCGTGACACTACGTCATCGGTACTAATCCGCCAGATGGCAACATAGTCGAATGCTGGATAAATGGCGCTCTCCTTTAATGCAGAAATTTGAGGGTAAATTACATCCTATTGATTTATACAGTTGAAAGTTTAGAACACAGGGGAATAATGAAAGAGTAATGGTGACGGTTGACAAGGAAGCGTTTGCTGTGGTGTCTATTTTGGCAGATTGAGACGTCAGCTTAGTGGAGAAGAAACAAGATGAGGATGGGTGTTTAGCAGACGCAAAGACTTTTCGTAGAGATAAATTCGTGAGAAAGGGCTGTTAGTTGCCATATGCACCTCTGGAATTAGGGGGTAATATGCTTGGTGAGGAAGATTAAATATAGGGAGTAGTAAGGATAAGGGGATACGACGCAGGTCGTGGTGCCTAAAGAGTTCATTCCAGTAGTTCTGGATATAATACATTGTAAGTTTGGCAGACCACATCTGGGGATAGAGAATACGTATCAGGGAGTGCTCAAAAACGTGTTCTGGAAGATGTTTTCTATCATTGAGAGATTTGTGAATGGTTGTTCAGTACGAAATTTATGTAAACCGGCAAGGGTTACTTCTTGTAAATTGGGGTCTTTTCCTATCCCTAGTAGGCCTTTTCACAGGGTGCATATGCATATTTGTTATAGACATTTGTTGGTGGTTATAGATGAATTAACGAGGTTTGTGGAGATTTTTCCATTAAACAATAAGATGGTAGAGGAGGTTGCAGTTGCATTTTTCCGTGGCTGTTTCCCCACATGGAGTTCATGAGGTGCTTATTACAGATGATGGGAGAGAATTAGTGAATAGGACGCTAGAGTATCTTGCAGAAGATATAGGGATATAGAAAGAAAATACTATTCCGTATAGGCCAGAAGCTAATGGGTTATGTGAGCGGGCCAATAGGAAAGTTCTCGAAGCTCTTAAGGTTACATTTGGTGGCAATAATAAGACTTGGGACAGATATTTGGATCTCGTGAGACTTAGCATAAATAAACGTTCTCAGTGACACAATTGGTAAAACACCAGTTGCGTCACTGAGGGATTAGTTGGTCATCAAGCACGAGACGCGTTTCATTTTGTCCATTCCTTCACGCTTTAACGATACAGTTAAATAATTAATTTCTACAGCTAAAGAGAGACATGCACGTCTTAGTAGTAATCTTGAGTCAAAGACTCAAGAAATGGTCGAGACAATTAATGGAAAATCAGATGGCATGAGGGTTACAGTTGGGGATAAGGTATTTTCGAAGATCACTGTCAAAATTACTTAAATAAAACATTGGGGTCCAAATTTGAAGGCCCATTTCGGGTTATTGAGGAGAAACGAGGAAATTTGTTTTTTGTTGAGAATGAAAACACCGGGGTAACGAAGTTAACTCATAATTCGACGATTAAGAGAACAGTTTAATGTTCGTTTTGGGTTTTCTAGGGTTAACGAGTTTTGAAATGTGGGAATGCGTGCCGCTAGAGTTTTAGTATTTATAACTTGTAATTTTTGGGGGGGTTAAGGATTTATCTGTGGGTTTTATTTGCATCATTTCGGGTTTTCTTACACATTTATTCGGGATGTCAAAATAGTTTTTTTTCTATGTTACATAGAAATACCGTAGATTGCGAGGGGCGTTTTGAAGATTTGGCGAAACTTTCTGTATGCTGTAATTTACTACTGAAAGGATGAGATGACTTAGAGGCGACAATTGTTTTCTTATATATTACACGCTATGATGCTAGATATTCAGAAGAAGACCAATTCTTGATTTGTTAGATGATATAAGTCTCAGGGCGTGTTTGTTAATACTTTATTTTCTAGCGCATATAATAATGCAATAGTGATGTTATAGGGACTAGACATTATGTACTATATAATAGGGGGATAAGATTCAATCAGTAGGTATTTTTCATAGGAGCAGTTGTACATTAGTCAATAACTGATATATTTATGATGACTGAGCGTTCGTTATGAAGATTATAGTTCTAGGGCTTATTGACCCATGACATGACTCCAACGAACTGTTCCAAGAGCCCACTCCCAAACCCTGCATGGGGGTGCCGTTAGAAACGTCCCTGGCGGTTCTTATCGGCGATACAGACCTGCGAAGCTGTTCCACGACACGTCGCCATCGTTCTTTTAGAGTGGTTCCATAACTTTGATGGAGCGTGCACAAGAGTACCTACGCAAGTTGCCAACATGAGCAAGAGGATCTAAAACTCTTACATGTATATGAATATAAGAATGAATTAATAGCCTCTATACATCTCTTTCTCTCCATCTGTGGTGATTTTGTATGCACTTCTCTTACTCAGTTCATGTGACTATTTTTGTTCAAACTCATTTCTTTTTTACTCTCACCTTTGAAAATATGGCTTTGTTAAAGTCTGCCTCTTTCAGTAAAAAATAAAAGGCAATATATGAAGTTGGTTGATTTACTCTTCAATATATTCTCCAAACCGAAAAACACAGAAGAAATATAACGTTAAAAATAATTGAGTCGAATTGCACTATGATTATTGAATAGAATTTATCTTTCACGTATTTCACGGCTCATTTTTATGATGATTCTAGCTTAGGGAAGAGAGAGAGAGAGAGAGAGAGAGAGAGAGAGAGAGAGAGAGAGAGAGAGAGAGAGCCATTTTGATTATGTTATACAATTGTATGTGTAGTATTTAACTGAAGTACTTCCAGATTATTTTGATTTTATATCTTGATTGGTAAGTAAATGGCCTTTTATCAAGTGTAAATAATAATAATGATAGTAATGATTTTACGATGTTAACCGAAATATGTACCATCGGTGGTACATTGTAAACAATTCTTGAACGTCACATGTACCTTTGGTGATATCATTTTGAATTTTTATGATATTCTAATTTCCATATTTACAAGTATATCAAATGGTTTGGAATATAAAATGCATGCAATCAAAGCTTAATCCTTGAACTTCATAAAAGGAAAACAAAATAAGAAAATAAAAACCTTCCTGAAATATAAAGGGCAAAACTATTATGTCATACTCATGATAATGTGACCATGTAAAAAGTGAGCAAAAAAGTAAAATATTTCAAAAATGTTTCAAATTTCAACTTTTTGTGGGCTGAAAATCACGACTATATTAATATGCCACATTTTATCTATATCCTAGTAACATTAGACCTCATCTGAATGATTCTCTCAAAGCGTGAAGGGCAGGAATGTGTCTTACCTTCTCATTGACTACATACTACTGTCCTTAATCTCTTTGATTTACGTGCGGCAGTTTTGCTTCTTTCATTTTTACTAAGTATCTTAGAACCTCCTCTGCATCCTTTCTTCACTTCTCTACATTATCCCTCTAACTTAAACAAAACATGAACTGAATTTTTTACCCAAAAGGGTGAAAACTCATTCCAGTCTTAATATCTTCACTTCCTTTACCTGTCAAAAGTGAGAGCACTACAGAATCACGAAATTTTTCAATTGAAATTGATTGGTTTGTGTGAATTTTGTTGAACAGTATATAGGGATTAACTGCTGCTGTTCCAAGAAGATCGGAATCCCTTTTCTTGTACCACTTTCTAACTTTGAGTATGCAAAAAAAAAAAAAAAAAAAAGGGTGGCGGCGGGCGGGTGAGTGGGGGGCCAGAAGTATCTTGCCATCCAGTATTTACAATTGATTCAGGAGACTGTTGTTTGATTTCTGTTGCATTAGTCATTGGTGTCAAAATATCATCATACTCTGATTCGCTATACCTAATAATTTCTTCATCTTCAAAGCTGTAATAATCATCTCATGGTGATTCTGCATGACTATAAAAGTTTTTAGCGTGCAACAAGTGCCTAAGAGAAGAACGACAGTAGATGCACGTAATTTCATTAAATAAGCGAATACCAAAGGAAAATGATAAGCAGAAATCCAAGCGCTTTCGTGTTTACTAAGACATTGTCAAGGAACGAATGAAATACAGTTCGAAAGAAAGTTATCAGGTAAGCAAAAGCATCAAGAATACCAGATGCTTAACTGTCAAAAGGGTAAAAATCAGAGATAGTCCAGGATTATCGGATATCACAAGGTCACAAATTTAAACATAGAATTAACCCTAACAGAAACTACAAAGTATCCATATAGTCCAAAAAAGTACACACACACACACACACACACACACACACACACACACACATATATATATATATATATAATATATATATATATATATATATATTTGTTACACATAGATTTAACCGTAACAGAAACTTCAAAGTATCCATATAGTCCCAAAAAAGTACATATATATATATATATATATATATATATATATATATATATATATATATACGTATATATATATATATATGTATATATATAAAATATATATATCTATATATATATATATAATATATATATATCTATATATATATATATATATATATATATACAGATATATATAAGATATATATATAAATATTATATATATATATGTATATATATATATATATATATATATATATATATATATATATATATATATATAGGTATTATTACGATCTCGACTCTCGAGATCGACAGGTTCTTAAAAATAATAAACAATTGGGCTGTAATGACTGACGACCAGGTGCAAACAAAGGAGGGAGGAGCATAACAAAACCAAAAAGTTACCTTAAAATTAATTTATTTACAAGAGTTAAATACATAATGTACAGTGAGTCAAGGTTCTGGGTGGCAAAAACAAAAATTATAAACTAACAATAATATGTAAAGCCAGTTGAAGAATCAATAAAATCCACCCCTGCAATAACAAAGCCATGAAAAATCACACAATCTGTAAACATATCAATAGAAATAGGCAGCATAAATAATTAAAATTAACACTGAAGCGGCATAATGATAGTCAGAGCAAAACGGGAACACTTCTTCAAACGATGAGGACAACAGTCCAATGCCGGACGATCAAGACAGAGCCGATACGGCAACCACCTCGTCCTTGGAAACAATATGGACATCCTCCTCGAATGCTGGACGATCAAGACAGAGTTGATACAACAACCATCTCGTCCTCAGATACAGTATGGAAGTCCTCCTCGACCACTGGACGAAAACAAGTTTTTTTTATTGCTGCTGCCCAGTGAGAGGTCGTACTCGACACGTCGTCCTCTCGACGACGAAACACGCCAATGCTGGCCAAAGGCTGTCGACCTCAACTCGAAGTCATACTCCATACGACGACTTCAACCAAAAAAACCAGGTATCCAGTACCTGGCGCTGCCTCATGCTGGTCCACAGGTAATCATACCTGACTGCCTCTGACTGACTGGTCGTTCTGCCCTCCGAGAACCTTCCTGACTGGTTGCTCTGCCTCCAGAACCTGACTGACGAAGTTTGACGCCATCCAACAGACGTCACTCGCCAGCAATTAAAATACAAAAACAAAGGAGGCAACAATCCACCAAGGGAAACAATCGGCAAACGAGTTGTTCCTAACACCTCCCCACCTAACAGAAAAAAAAAAAAATTATCATTATTAATTTTTTTTTTTACAAACAAAATACTCCTCCCCGATGCTGCCACACCCCCGTCAGCCAAAACAGAACCAACCCTGGCCTAAGGTCGCCAATATTACGATCTCGACTCTCGAGATCGACAGGTTCTTAAAAATAATAAACAATTGGGCTGTAATGACTGACGACAGGTGACAAACAAAGGAGGTAGGAGCATAACAAAACCAAAAAGTTACCTTAAATAAGTATTACAAGAGTTAAATACATAATGTACAGTGAGTCAAGGTTCTGGGTGGCAAAAACAAAAATTATAAACTAACAATAATATGTAAAGCCAGTTGAAGAATCAATAAAATCCACCCTGCATAACAAAGCCATGAAAAATCACACAATCTGTAAACATATCAATAGAAATAGGCAGCATAAAGAAAAATTAAAAATTAACACTGAAGCGGCATAATGATAGTCAGAGCAAAACGGGAACACTTCTTCAAACGATGAGGACAACAGTCCAATGCCGGACGATCAAGACAGAGCCGATACGGCAACCACCTCGTCCTTGGAAACAATATGGACATCCTCCTCGAATGCTGGACGATCAAGACAGAGTTGATACAACAACCATCTCGTCCTCAGATACAGTATGGAAGTCCTCCTCGACCACTGGACGAAAACAAGTTATTGCTGCTGCCCAGTGAGGTCGTACTCGACACGTCGTCCTCTCGACGACGAAAACACGCCAATGCTGGCCAAAGGCTGTCGACCTCAACTCGAAGTCATACTCCATACGACGACTTCAACCAAAAAACCAGGTATCCAGTACCTGGCGCTGCCTCATGCTGGTCCACAGGTAATCATACCTGACTGCCTCTGACTGACTGGTCGTTCTGCCCTCCAGAACCTGACTGGTTGCTCTGCCCTCCAGAACCTGACTGACGAAGTTTGACGCCATCCAACAGACGTCAACTCGCCAGCAATTAAAATACAAAAACAAAGGAGGCAACAATCCACCAAGGGAACAATCGGCAAACGATTGTTCCTAAACAGGTATAGATATATATCATGTATATATATATATATATATATATTTATATATCTTATATAATATATAATATATATATATATATATATATATATATATATATATATAATATATATGTTACACGCAGATATTCAATCTTCCACCACCTGTTAACGAAGATATGAACCTCGTTATTTATTTGGTAAACGTGTAACTCCGAGTGTCAGGCATACCGACACACAATCTCTCTCTCTCTCTCTCTCTCCAAGCGTCCAATGGCTCGCGACCCCCCTTTCTCTCTCTCTCTCTCTCTAAGCGATCCCTTTGGCTAAAGTAATTCAAGTTGGCTAAAGTAATTCAACTCACCCATGCAGCCGGAATATCTCACTCACTATTCCAAAAAACACTTAGGCACTGCCATCGGGGCTCTGCCTTCCTCCCACGAATCTTTGTGCAAGTCTTCCCATAGACTTGGCTAGTGATATATTAAGAATAGAAGAGGCGCACACGCACATACGAATGCACACTTCGTTAATGCCTCATATTTCTGGCTACAACCAGTTTCCCAAAGGCACTTTGAACAAAGACCCATGAACTGACATAACTACAGGACGAACGTTGACCCGTCTTTCTATGCAGTTTTCATATCACGCCATCACAGAAATCATCTATCAGCTTTTCTCGGGTCGTTGCTTTCCAAAAAGATCACAGCGCATCACATTATGCTATTAAATATATCATTAATTATAACCCTAGGACTTACATAGCTCGGCCACGCACATTTGCTAGCTCCCACCTAGCAAATGTTCGAACAAAACAGCTTATATAATATAAAAACATTGGCCGGCTTAAAATAAAATATAAATAATAAGTGCACGTCTCTGGCAGCACAAAGTAAAGTCTATCACGCTTTATCTCCAAATAACACTAGAATTTTCTCTCATTTTGGATTCTTGAATATCCCTCTTTGTCTGCAACTTCCTGAACAGACTGAAACATGCTGTAGGAAGGCGAACGGCCTCCCTAATTGTAGAAGGCTTCTAACGGCTTCTACAGATCCCCAAAAGAGCTGTTGAACTCTGTAGAACTCTTGTAATCACCATCGACAAACGACAGCAACCTCTCTGCAGGGCTGGTGGACGTCTTGCTAGCGTCGGGAAACGACTTTTTGGTGTGTAGGGTATGTCAGTCAAATCATCAGTTAATCAAAGAAAATTAACCCCAGACATAATACTTCTATCAAACAATGACCTCAAAAATGTCAGAAATACTAACTGAGTGTCTCCCAATTAACTCCATTTAATATGACTACTAAATCATAAGTCATTATCATAACTCGCAAAGGAAAACAAAATATTAAGTTCACCAACTCAATTCTCCAAACTCACACATCAGCACACACACAACTCAGAAACTCACAGTAACTCCACGGACTTCTGCACTCACATTCCAAACTCGAATGTTCTCATAAGTAAAAAAAAAGAAAAAAAAAGACAATGAGCCCAAGGAAAAAAAAAATCACGTAACAAGCCCAGACCCAAAAATGTTCTCTCAAGCTCTGATATCTGAGCAACTCAGAAAATCAGTAAAAAATCTCCAAATTTTAATAGCAAAAACCCCTTTACTGCTCATATAATTAATTACAATGAGACTTAATGTCAAACTCCCATTTATGTAAATCTCGACCCCTATAAATTACATCTCCCGATAAATTACATCTCCCGTCCAAAAAGAAATGCTATTCTAACTCAATCCCCAATTAAATCTCTTGTAGGAAAAGGAAGAAGAAAAAAAAAAGATAATCACAAGTAGATTTCCCCCGTCACAAAACACGTAATATGTGCATAATATACATAATCCCCGCGTTTTTTCCAAGAAATGCCCCATGTATAGTTACGAAATTTTTCGACATCGCAACTTCCATCGACCGACACGGCCAGAAAGCAAACTCTCACACATGCGCTTTCGTGAAATGCTATTGTCAACATTTCCAGATATTGCAAAAAGTCTGAGCAATCACCACTAGAGGAAAAGGAACCAGCACACCGCTTGTCAGCAGAAAAATCCACCTGCGGACGCGTATGCTCGACTGCAGCATAAAAAATGTCTAGTCAGACACACAAGTTTGGAAACTCATGATTCTCAAGAAAACGGTCTATATTGACACGAAGTAAGCGCATCTCACAAAATTAACTCCAGGATATAACTTATGTGTTCAAAAATTTGTCTCGAAGACTTAACTCTCAACATGACACTGCCCAATTATGTGCCTCCAAAAATGGTACACTTGCGAACATAAAAAATGAACAACATCTCCATAGGACCACAATGCAGTAATGCCACTCGCCTCCAAATAGTCACGAAACCAAAAAGAAAGAACCACAGAAATCTTCTCTTGGCTCGAAAAAAACTCCATAACCACAAAAAAAAGGTCACCCGCCAAAGATTAATTCCACCTCCACATATTTCACCATATTAATAATAAGACCACTCCGGTTATAAAAATATTTCCTCTATTTGGTTAATAACCAACCCCCATAGCCACATGTTAATAAAAAAACCACCACTCCAGGAATAAAAAATATTCACCTCTATTTCGGCAAATAAAAAAATATTTACCTCTATTTCACCAATAACTCCATGTGGAATAAAACAAGGCTCCAAAAAATATATCTCCAAGCGGGAATATCAAAAATGAAATCCCATCTCCAAAAAAAATATGCACTCAAAGCATCCAGCTGACCCACTCACAAATATTGCCCCATATATCTCCAAAAATGTGTCTCCATTTGCAACAAATATGGCTGCAAAATAATTAAACTAAACATAGCTCTCACCACCATAGGCAAATATCAAATGGCCAAAAATATATCTCCAATATATTATATCTCAAATTCTAACTCCAAAATAATATACCTCCAATTATATCTCCAAAATAATATATCTCCAATTCTCCAGAGAATAACTCAATGTTATAGTCAAAAACTATAAAACTCTCTCCTTAGCATAATTGCTGAAAAAGGGCAAAAACTCGGCAAACAAAAACTGTCTAAAAAATTCTAGAAAAAATTACCAATGTTCCACAACTCATTATAATAAAACTCCAAATTCAGTGTCTAAGCAAAGACTTCTCCATATGCACTACGACATAGGCCACTAGAAACTTAGCCAAGTTTCCTATCTCTGGCAAAGTTGACACAAATACTACAAAGGTATTGTGCAAGAAAACTCACAATTTGTGGAACTCAAAGATCCAGAAAAAAAATGTAGTGCCATTACGTATGCATTCAAAAACATGCAAAAATTTTCCCATAAATTTCACTGCAGCATCATCAAACAGCTAAAAACACAAGCACGTTCCCGAACAATGACTCTAAGTCACGAACTAAGATATTAAAAAAAATATTCACACCAACTGGAGAGAAAAAATAAATTCAAATTCACCCATGATATAAAAAACTTGTGTCAGCGATGGCTAACTTCCAAAAAAGGATAAAAGAAAAATCAACGGCATTGTTAACTATCTCCCGTAACTCACGTATGTCAAGAATTATATGCTGAACTCATAAATAAATATAAAACAAAAATAATGTGTTGTTAGTTCCTCCCAAATTAAAAAAAAAAAAAAAAAAAAAACAACACAACCCTTGATAGCATTACAGCACCCACGTATTAGCATATAATAAAAAAAACAGTATCAGACGTATCACTATCAGCAAAATCACCAAAATTGCTATCATCAAAATCACTAGTATTAGTATAAAAAAAAAAACATCACCAATGTTAATGCGTGTCCTTTCTCCAAGAGTTCAGTAAGATTCAACACAATTCACCAAGATTCAGCCAGATTCATCCAGATTCAGCAAAACTCATCACTCATGAATTACTGAAATATTCTCCAAAGTCATAAAAATTCAACAAATAATTAACCCCAAGATTTCTCCCAATAATTGATTGTAATAATTCTCCATGATATAATTATCTGTAACAATTATAAAATAATCTCCCATGAAATATCTCAAATCTCTAGTAAAACAAGTCTCCCGTAATGATAATTATACTTAAGTAACCCTCCTGTAAAATATCTCAAAAAATAATAACAATTATTAATAATAATAATTCTCCATAGTAATAATTCTCTTGCAAAGATCTCAAGTAAGGGTGCAATTCAAATAACATACACCAGTATTGCCAAACCCACAGTATACACCACCATTGCCACACCCAAAACCAACACCACTCAGCAATCATCATCGGTCATCACTCACCATCACTTTAAAGTAATCTCTCCAACACAATAAAAAAAAATAATAATAATCTGTGTCCCCATTATATTTGTGTCTTCCAAAGTATAAGGAAAACATACACCCATCCCATGCATTTCATTTACTTTTCTCTTCATTCAAGAGAAAGAAAACCTCTTTTTATTTCCTTTTCTCTTCATCCAAGAGAAAGAAAATCTCTTTCTGAAAAAAACCCTACGGGTATCTCACGTCATCAACTAATCAATCAGCTAATGTCTTGGCATTGGAAAATCATTTTCAAGGGCAAATTCGTCTCCCAACACCCCGACAAAGAAAAAAAAAGGAAGGAGTTCACCCACACTGAGAAAAAAAAAAGTTTCTCCCCCCACTGAGCATTGAAACACCCCCCAGTCAAGCATTAGAACACCCACCTTGAACAGTGTCTGAGCATCCCCCCAAGGTATACATCAGTAATAGTAGTAGTACCCTCCCATGCAATATCCCCCGAGGCAGGCCATCAGTCGCCTTCCCCTGCAATGCCCTTCTGCGTTCGTTAGCAGAAATTTGCTGAGCCCGCAAGAATGGGTTGGCGCTTTGTCTCCAAGAAAATGCAATACAAGCACTGTTCGCATGCATGAAAAATATTTTATACACCCTTATATGTTAAACAAAGACGAATGCGTCTATTCTAAACATGCGCCAATAATGAAAAACACACTACTTTCTGCTACTACGGGGAAAAAAAAAAATTGCAATCTTAAACCAGTCCCATTACACTGAGTGATTAAAAAAAAACACACCGTAACACTTACATCTTCAAAATAAGAGAAAACCACCCCGGAATCCGCGCAGGACCCTCTAACAACACACACGCTGGCATCTTGGGAATCACACTCACAAACATCTCAGTACTAACTGACTGTTCCACGCTCCTTGAGGGCCTGAGGCATCTCGCTCTGGGCAAAATGCTGACCAATAAAAATCCTTCCCCTCCCCTTTGCACAGTTAACAGATAGATATTTCTCATTGTCTCTCCCTTAGTAACTGAAATCTTAACAATTTAACAATTTTCCACAATCCCCTCTATGTTTAACTGGTCACCTGTCTCTTCATTAGCGTACCCAGGCATAAAAAAAAACTTTTATACCGCTTGTTACCCGCTGCCACCAAATCTGTTACACGCAGATATTCAATCTGCCACCACCTGTTAACGAGAATATGAACCTCGTTATTTATTTGGTAAACGTGTAACTCCGAGTGACAGGCATACCGACACACAATCTCTCTCTCTCTCTCTCCCACGAATCTTTGTGCAAGTCTTCCCATAGACTTGGCTAGTGATACATTAAGAATAGAAGAGGCGCACACGCACATACGAATGCACACTTTGTTAACGCCTCATATTACTGGCTACAACCAGTTTCCCAAAGGCACTTTGAACAAAGATCCATGAACTGACATAACTACAGGACGAACGTTGACCCATCTTTCTATTCAGTTTTCATATCACGCTATCACAGAAATCATTTATCAGCTTTTCTCGGGTCGTTGCTTCGGCTCTGTTCTCTGCATTCCAAAAAGGTCACAGCGCATCACATTATGCTATTAAATATATCATTAATTATAACCCTAGGACTTACAATATTATATATATATATATATATATATATATATATATATATATATATATATATATCTTAGATATATAAGATATACATATATATCTTATATATATATATATATATATATATATATATATATAATATATATATATATATATATATATATATATATAGATATATATATATATATATATAAATATATATATATATATATATATATATATATATATATATATATATATATATATATAGTATATATATATACGTATATATATATATATATATATATATATATATATATATATATATATATATATATATATATATATATATATATATATATATATATATATATAAGGCACGGTAGTGAATTGCTAATCTCAGCTCTTTCCTGTTAGAGACAAGGCGGTTAGAGACAAGCGCTGGATTTCTCGAAGATGCTGAAATGAAAAAACAGACACAATAGATTACCAATGCACTTTGAGGTCGATGACGCCTCGAAAATCACGGACTTCGGCATGGAGCACCGGTGTTTGTTTTGGGCAAAATAGGGTGTGTCTGTGTGTGTTCGTAACGAACAGTATATGACATTACATATATATGTAATATACTATATACACATAATATATATATATATATAGATATATATATATATATATATATATATATATGATATATATATATATATATATATATATATGTATATCTTATATATATATATATATATATATATATATATATATATATATATATATATATATATATATAATATATATATATATATATATATATATATATATATTTATATATATATATAATATATATATATATATATATATATATATATATATATATATATATATATATATATATATATATATATTTATATATATATATATATATATATATATATATATATATATATATATATATATATATATATATATATATATATATATATATATATATATATATATATATATATATATATATATATATATATATATTTATATATGTGTGTGTGTGTGCGTGTGTAAATCAGCAACTGAAAACTATGAAACCGATCAAGAATCATAAAAATTAAGGCTTTACCAAGTCATGCTTTAATTTGTTTTTACATATTTGCCACCGTAAAACCAAAACATAATTCGCCATAATGTTTGATTAATTTTTTCATCCTTGGTTGGTTTTAATGGGTGCTTAGAAAACAACAACCGATAAAAATTATAATCCAACAACTTCACCGACGCTCCTGTATCGATGAATATTAGAACCACTAAATCAAACACTGTCCCTATCACCACAGGTTTCAGTTGAACTCTCCAACAGCGCAATGTGATATGAACATTGTACCTTTATATCCTAGACAGACCGGCCTCCCCTCGAATAATCCCCATCATGAACATCTCACTTGAGTTATCAATACTCCGAAATGCAGGACGAATACTATTCTATTTAAGAGACGAACAAGACCGCCAAGGATATTCAGAACTTCTACAGCTACCATAATATATAATTCTGCAAACCTTTTAATATGCCCTATTCTTCTGTAATTAAAACAACTGAACCGTGGCATCTGATCCACAAATTTCCTAGCAATATTAACTTTTGCCACGGGGCCACTGTAAGCAATATCATGCTCTCTATCAGTTTCTAATCTCCAGCAAAAACTGCCAGATGCAAAAGTTCAATCCCCTTTCGGTACCGCATCCGAAAAAGTTACCCTATCAAAAAGGTGTTAAGAATTGGCAGGCGTTTCGTCATATTCTTACGAACCTGAGAAAAAATGAATGCCTAACCAGACGAAGAGTCTGTATTCCTTTCAAAACCATTTACTCCAGCATCAGGGACCTCATGTGCAAGCCTAGAAAAACACAACATCCTCTGACAATCATCCAAGGAAATATTGTCATAATTTCCTAATCCAAACCTTCTATTTCTATACTAAGTCTCCTGCAGCTATACGAAGTTGAGAACTAAAATCAGCCTAAGACTATTGACTAAACCTGGTTTTATAAAATCCCCTGAAACCGCGGACTAAGCCTTTGCACTCTTCCAAACTCCCCTTATCTCTAATTAGCCATTCTTTGCTATGCAAAACCAACAAAACAAAAAAATTAATGCCTGTCATACACATTCAGACGAATTCGCCTCCCTGACTCTGGTTACCTAGTCAAGAACGCTGAGGTTGCATGTTTAAACACCTGATCACATACCAACAAAGACACCGTCTTACACACCATGTATGCAATGATAGCTATAAGAAATAATAGTAGAGAGAGCGAGAATAACCAAAGTACAGTGAAAATAATGGGAAAGAGAGAAAGAAATAGAGAGAGAGAGAGAGAGAGAGAGAGAGAGAGAGAGAGAGAGAGAGAGAGAGAGAATTTAGCTTTGGTGTGTGAGCCAGAATTTGATCGACAAAACCTTAGTCACAGGAAGTTGGACCATAACACAATTACAAAGAAAATCTTAAGACCGTTATAGAATCTTTGACATGTGACCTCGCACCAGACTTACTCAGCTTCTATCGATAATGGAGCCGCACCTCCGGGAGAAGGAATTAACATGTTAAATTATTGATTCCGCTTGGAAGAGGAGGAATTAGCATGTTAATCCCACCTAAAAGGGGATGGGGAAAAGATAAGGAAAGACCACTCCACGAATCAAGAATCCAGTTGGGCGAAGAACCAGAACCTACACGGCCTAAGGAGGTGGTGCCGAATTCGAATCGAGGGTGGCTGAATTTCAGAACGACAGAAGAGGCCAGAGAGGACCGGCAGCCGTCGTTCAGTAAAGAAGTGGAAATATTGCCAGGGTCCAAAAATAGGTTTATAAGCTTTGTAGTTGTAAATAATTCTTTGCAACAGTAAAGAAAGAAACTCTGCCGTTCGTCTCATTCCAATTTTTCCTGAGAGACGAAGACGACTAAGATTAGTAATCAGGAACTAACATTAAGAAGAAGCATAAAGTTAAATATAGAACCAGACTGCAGAACTAATTATCAAGAAGAGGAAGCAGGTAACCGAACATAACTGGAACACTCTACCTTAAAAAAGGACACAATATATATGTAAAAGAAGAATAAACTAAATAATGTACGATGTGATCTTAAATATAAAAGCATGCACTACTAAAGAGAAAAAGAAACGCTTCCAAGATCATAACATGATAATGGACAATTGCGTAGTACCCTAAAAAAAACTAAAAACACACAATAAAGGTAGGGGTTAAATATCAAAGTAGTCATCTCTCCCAAATGCGGAATCTTCAAATTGAAGAGAAGGACAATTCCCTAAAGAAGAAGGGGAAAAAAAAAAACAGTCGAAAAACACCAACTAAACCCACTATACTCTTTAACCTTTACCCAAATACTACCCCATAAAAAAAATCAACAATCACACTAAAGAACGCAAATAAAGAAGTGAAAAGCGAAGCATCACTGAACACTACACATTTCAGACCAAACTAGCGAGTAACGAGCGATCATTGCACACCCAAGACAAATTTGCTGACCCAATCAAAGATTTCTCCTCTCACAAGAATACCAACTGCGTTTTGCTTCTCCCACACCTAAATATATTCAATCGTACATCTCTTCAGAGCTGGAACGAACCCTAAAACAAACAACCAATTATTTAAAACCGCTGTCAGCCACTGTTAAAAGGGCAAGTTACACCTTTGAACTTGAACATGCTAACGTTGGCCATCCTGAAAAAAACATTGCAGATTAGCGAAGGCCACTGAATCAAACTCCGAGACATTTAAATGAAAATAAAATTTATTACACGAACAAAAACAAAAAAAGCTCTGGGTATTAAGGTGATATGGATTAACAAATACAGACACCCTATAGACACAACGGATTGTTCTCAATGTGACATGGGAAACTGTCTTGTCACAGCGTTACTCCAGTAATCAAAAATTTTAATGAGGTTTGCTCAAACGAAGAGTTCCTGTCAAAAGGAAGATAAGGGCCATTAAAACACCACAAGTGAAAAACCAAAATAAAAAGGGAAATGGCTAATAAAAGTGAAATATTGAAAAGTCCACTGTATCTGTACATCCCATAGAAAGAAAAGGGATTAGTAAACATGTCTTTGCAATGCTGACCCTCTATGGCCATTTTTTACAGTCTCTCACGCAGTCGCACCGCGTTACTCAAGAGGTGAATATTCATAGAGAATTATAATTCTATAGACACCCATCAAGCACAATAAAATGCCATAGACAAACGTACAAACTCTCTTGAAAAGACACCCCCCTTTAGCATAACGTTACTGACATGTAACGAATTCATTAAGCGGGAAAATTCCATGACATCACCTATCATCTCTCCTTCTAATGAGACACGTGGGCGTCACAAATAAGAACCATTGTTCGGGTGGAGAGGAACCACCACCAAGTGCTAATTAACATCCATTCCAAAACATGTAATGTCAAATATAAACTGTCCGACACATTCACTCTCTGATCTTCCAAACTGAAATTCTGCTATCATTTTCACAGGGCAGCGAATAGTTAGCTAAATAAGTCCACGCAACTGTATAAATGCTGAAATATAAATCTCTGCCCCATATATCTATCTATCTATATATATATATATATATATATATATATATATATATATATATATATATATATATATAATATTAGAAGTTTTGCACCATCTCCGTTTCATAGTAACATACATTCTTAATTTTATTCATAGTATTCATTTTTAATTTTATTCATAATTTACTATAGGTAAAATCTCCTCTCTAATCCACAGTCCACATCCGTTAAGGGATTAAGTCTTAATCCTCCCTTGCCCATGTGAATGCCTGTGATTTGTGGCTGCTGCTTACCTTGGGATCGAGAGAAAAAGTGCGGTTGCCCAGCCGCCATATTGGTTACCCCACCATGCACAGACCACGTGGGAAAGGTGTGGAAAAACCAGTAGTGCCACCTAGCAGGATTGTGGAGAACTCTTCCTGAGATAAAAAGGCAAGAGCTCTGGCCTGGGAATCGGCTCCCTTTGAACTACCGACCCTCCATCTTTAGACGGCTGCTGTTAGTCTGTGTATAGCGTCCAATCACATAAATTTCCTTCCCCATCGGCGCCCTGAGGTAATGTGCCAGTGACAAATTCCAGCTGTCAGTCAGTCTCAATCTCCGACTTAATTTCCTTTCACTCTCCTGAGCAATTCCAGTACTTTACTATAATTGCATTGTGATATAATCATATTGTGTTCCAATGAACTGTGTTCTAGCGGTATTGTGTTATATCTGTGGTGCGCTATAATTGCATTGTTATTGGCGATCAGTCAGCCAATAACGTAACTTCTGCTATTCGAAATTGACCATTAACGTAACTGCTTGCCTTCGTAATTAATCAGTAATGTAACTGCCCTCCCCCAACCCCTCAAGTGATTGTTAACGTAAGATATTCTGATGCTATCGAGCCATTTGTACCTTAGGTACGCATTCCTCAATCAACGTTTAAGTGTATGACGCACCACCGATCGTATAAAAATCACTCTCATTACGGACTGCAATTGAGCTGATTTGGATTCGTGATTCTCGCCTTGTGTTGCTCTAGGAATCGTCCCCGTCTTACGTTTCCTACGTACCCCGTGTCCGGCTAGACCGGCCACCTATTTATCTACTTCATGATCTGACCCATCATTTATTAGAACCCATAGGGTGTTATCTATCTTTTAATATATATAATATTATAATATAGTATATATATATATATATATATATATATATATATATATACACACACACACACACACACACACACACATATATATATATATAATATATATATTATATATAATATATATATATATATATAGATTGAGTGAAAATATAAGTAACTACGCTAACCCTTAGAGTTTGCATTATTAATACTTATTCTGAAACAGACCCTATCTCACTTCAATTTTATATCTCGTTATTCAGGTCAGTTGCATATATAGGTCAGTCATCCACAACAGTTACATACTTCCCAGGTACAAATCCTAATAACATATATATAGATATATATATATATATATATATATATATACGTATATATATATATATATATATATATATATATATCTATATATATATATTATATATATATATTGCTAGAGGCATTATAAATACTTGTCTCCCGACCATGTTTTCCATTTGAAAGTCACAATCTGAGCCGAAGGAGATTGAAACTGACAATAGATTCGTCAGGGTCCAAAGTACCCTTCCATGATACTCCTTCTCCTCTTTACAGTGTCACTCTAAATTTACCTTTATGACCTGCTGGCCGAAGATCTTCTATTCCGGGATACACATAAAACGAGGTATACCGGCATCAACACACCAGTGAATGTTCTTATCTGACCTGCCCAAGGCACTGAAAGTCGGTAGTTTGGGGGAGGTCATAAAACGGCAGGAGAGAGGTCAAGAGAGAGAGACGCAGACCGAACATTATCGAAGGAGCGCCCATTTCGTGGTCCCCGCTTTCCTTTTTTCCTGACCGGCAGCCTCCCTATCCAAAGCCTCACCGAGTGTCCAATTAGAAGTTCAGATGATAGAGGCTCTATTGTTATTGATGTTGGTTGGAAGGTTCTTCGGTCCATTCTGGCGTTCTTGTTCTCATTTCCATTCCTTACTTTTCCTTGCGATAAGACCCGTTTATTCATTGTCATATAAGACACTAGTGTTAATCAGTAAATTGCCTGATCGTTAATTGATATCACCCTCCTTGAGCCTTCGGCAATTTCTCTTTGTACAGTTACTTTTTCTTCTAATTTATTGAACGTTAATGTGCCGTTTCTTAATGTTTACAGAAAGGCTGTAAATATTGCTGTATCTTCCACCAGCCCCAGTGTCCACATGCAACAATAAAGCCCTCAAACGATTTAATTATTTGATGTATCATTTTTTTTGCACTTTAGTTATTTAATTCTTGTAACAGTTAATCCATAAGCGCAAAAGCCAGTGTGAATGACTGCTTAATTTACTCTTCTGATGCAATGTAAATACATGCAGTTAATTTAGACCCAGAATTTCTCTGCTGAGCCCTTTCTCAGATGGAAATCCTTCTCAAGTACAATTTTCTTGTTCTGTGAGTGTTGAAACCCAGTCAGAATCAGTGACGCCAATGTAAGTGTATAAGATAAATCAACTTTCATAGCAATATATGTATCTTCTCCTTTCCCAACGTTATCCCTACATTAAGGGATCGTTTGCCTAATGTACCTTCTCCACTGCCTTCCTTACAACATCAGGAATGGTTAATTGTTTGGCAAAGGGGTTTTACGACCGCAAGCATTAGGTGTCATCAACCACAGTCATTGGCGGTGGGCCTTGCCTTTGACTAAAAAGTCCACCTCTAAGGCAGCAGTTTCCACAGTTATTGGCAGTGGGCCTAGCCTTTTAATAAAAAGTAAGGTTGCAAGGAAGCAGCTGTCCTTTTAGTCGCCTTTTACGACACGCAGGACCTACGGTGGTAGTGTTCTTACACCCCTACCTATTTAATAGCTCTTTAACTTTTGATTTCTTGATACCTCCTGTATACGATTTCTACTTAATAATATGCAATTCAGAGACCGCTAGTCATCGTTTTTCTCAAGTATTTTTCAAACTATTTATTTGATCAAGCGATACTTTGACACAGCGTACAAAGCACCTCCCCCTAATTTTTGGTAATATAGTGCATTGTCAAATGGTGTTAGTGAAGGCGTTTACTCTTGGCTTTTCAAGACAAAGTCGTCTTAATCAGCAGAACTCATCTACAGATTCGAACGCCCTATCCCCATCCCTTCCCTCCCTCCCTTTCTCTTATTTTTCTTTATTGACGTGTTTCTCATTTCACCCACAATAATACCGCTTTTCCTCACGTTTTCCGATACCAGCAGATAATTGAGGAGTTCACAATGAAAAGGATAGCGAGGTTTGACGTAATGACCATATTAATAGTTAATTTTTCCCAATGTATTTGTTTATAGTATCCTTGGCGTGTCAGGTAATACCGTCATGATAGGGGTCATCTGTCGACTGCAGCACTCACTCGCACTTCAAGTATTCACTGCGTCAATGATGGAGACAGATTTTTCATTGCCGTTATGGCTGCCGTGTTACTTTGCCAGCGTCGTTCCAGAAATGGATTTGCTACACGATTTCTAGCCATATAGATAATGGAGAAAGCTGAAAATAGAATAAAGTTCATTCTCATTAGATTAGTGAATCTTCCTATTAATCAATCAATCAATGTATCTGTCTCTCTATATTATCTATTACTTTGTCTATATTCAACCCTTGGAGTATATATATATATATATATATATATATATATATATATATATATATATATATATATATATATATATATATACACTTCAAATGAAACAAAATATCACTTAGGAAAGTGTTTAGATGGAACAACATATTCAATTTTATTTTTATATGCTCTTTCAAAATCATTCAGCTACATATGCAACAAGTATATTCAGGTTACATTAGTGATGACATATATTTTCTTTCATAAACATGTATCACAAGCTTTTTTGGTCTGTTGCCGTCAAGGAACAAAAAACTCCTCAGTTATGACAGATGCTACAAAATAGAGCTACAAACCTGTGAAAGACGAAAAAATGAGGTTCTTTACTGATTATGAATTATTTAAAAACTGCGTTCCTTCTTTATAAGAAAAACCATGTATGTTAAATGCCTGAAAATAGAGTAATAGGTATCACTTAGGCATTTTTCATAAATGATTGCCCCAATTGTAAGAAATATAAGTAAAATCCTTTTTGGAACCTGTCTCAACAATAGGTATGTATATGAATATAGTGCGTCTCTTCACATTACTGATAAGTAATATAATTCAAGATGCATAATACTCAGCTCATTCACTAAACTCAATACAGGCGTTAGATTAGTAGAAACGCAATTTTAGTGTGATATAAATAGAGAAACACACACATGCACACACACAATGATATTGTGAGAGTGATAGTGGTTTCCCTCAAATTATATCCATTTTCTTTGTTTTTCGTCTTCGGAAATTCATCTGCTGAAGCAACAAGTAGACAAAACTTCGCCTACTTGAGGATTTAGGGGAAGTGAGCAGACCTTGTCTCTCATGGCCTTGGTGAATAGGGTGATGGTCATATGCTCTTTAGCATATGACCAACACGGAATTTACAAAAATCAACATATTTATAGCATCCAATATTATCTACAATGAGATTCAGGGCCTCTGTAACACGGTTTTTTCGCAATAACTTTTTATCTATGCATTCCATAAATATAACGCTTATTCAGAATACACATTATATCTACACATAAATTTTGACTGTATTCTGAATTACGTAGGTTGAATAAATTTGGTACTTATAATGTAAAAGTGGCTTTTTTTGAAGATGGGCCAACTTACTCAGAGAAAAGGTTTCGAACACACTCGTTACGTAACTTATAACAGCATTCCTTCCCTCTTTCTCGATGGGTGATTGGTTATACGTAACGAAGGCTAGACCTCTGGCAACAATGACATAAAAATTTAAATGCAAGCAAAGCAGTACACCTTTATGATTCTCTCCACTGATAATTGTCATAATGAGCAAACCAACAAAATATGTTGATAAATACAAAAACACTTCGATTATTAGTCTAACTTCCAAAATAAGTGTCCTAAGAAACTACAGTCTACTTTATAGGTCACAATCAGAATGACAAGATGTAGTGAATAGTTGGTAATTTTCAAAAACATAGTAGACAAGCTTGATTTGATAACTGCTATAGCCAATGTCAAGCAATTTTTATCTATTGGCTATCTACCTATCAACTGAAAAAAAATAGCCGATACAGTATTTTGGCTTTAAGCCTTCACCAATCGTCAGAATGATGACTTCATGAGGCTCCACCCACTTTGGCCTCGTTATAATTCAGGATAACACTGAAGGCTATCATGGGCATTGTTGGATTAGAAAATTTAACTTCTGGCTATAAAAACTAATTTCTCGAGTAGTTATAAGAAGTTGGCCTAAACGTTTAATTCATGTATATTACTGCTATTACTACAGTAGTATTACTACGCTACCACAGATACCCCACCCACATCTATGTATCGTTCTGCCTCCGCTGGAGATTTTAGCACATATAAGCTTGTATTTACTTTGGATAAAAATCTTATTTTAACAAAAATAGTTATATAAAGACTGTTTACAGACAATCTCTCGCTTTCTCTCTCTCTTGGTGGCATAGTGAATAGTTAATGGAAATGTTGAAAATCCTGAATGACATTACAAGTATTATAATCACGTTACGCTAAATACAAATCAGACCATAAACATTGGATTTAAACTAGAAACTGAATAATTCTAGTTTAAATCCAATGTTTATGGTCTGATTTGTATTTAGCGTAACGTGATTATAATACTTGGAATTGTCCACGGGAACAATTCCAAATCCTGTTAGCCATTCTTGACTGCTATGGGTTTCAGAGCCTATGGAACAAGGTGAATGAGTTTCTGTCTGGTGGATGGGCGGGGCAACATTTCGTAAAACGGTGTTTACCTTGCTTACATAATGAATGTTTTTCGACTCTTGGCTCGTAATCATTGGCCATGGCGTCGGCTGGATAATTTTTACTCAATATAATTTAAAACTATTGGGTTTAGGTTATTGATAATGCTGACAAAATTTGTGTGTGGTTGTAAAATATACATATGTTAACTTTCAGCTACATCCGATGCTTTGATAGGGAGCAAAGTCCAAAAAACCGTGTTACAGAGGCCATGAATCTCATAGTAATATAGTGTAATATAATAGGCAGGAAAGTGGGGGCCGAGACGGGAAGTCTAGGAAGTTGATAGAGGGAGGGATGAGGAGGGGAAGGGTGAGGGAGGGAGGTAGGGAGGAACGAGATGGGAGTGAAGGACGTTCGAAAGCATAGGCTGGCGAAGCTTGGCAACACGATGTAAGTCGAGTAAACAACCTTAACTAACATCATTTGACAATGCTCAAAATAATATGTCGATCAAATAATTAGTTTGAAAGGTATTTCAGAAAAAACGAAGACCCGCCGTCCCTGAAATGCATAGAAAATCCGAAATAGCAATGTATTGAAAATATTCATCATTTCCTTCGTTAAAATCCTTCACCTATAGATATAATTTATTACGCAGGCATACTAAATTAGAATTCTAAGTCATTTTTGCGTGGACGTAGATGCTACTCCGAGCATCGAACACTGTTCAAGAGAAATGGGTTTAGTGTGAACTGCTGTTTAACCTTTATTAGGTACTGTTTGTGTGGAGATGTGGGCGCCTCTCGATTTTTATGTCTTTTGTTTATTTACTTTCATATTAATGCTATCATCTCTTTTTTCACTAAACTGTATTTTTCTTTTCATTATGGGATCTGTTCTTTGGATATGTTGTCAGCAAGTAACTCTTTCACGTCTATTATCAGTATTAATAAATTAAAAATAGCTATTAAGATTACGTTCAATTTACTATCTCTGTTCTCCCTTCAACCATATTAGTCCCGCAGCCCGGACCGTTGAGATACAACGAACGAGATACCGACTGTAACCCCTACCGGCATTTAGGAGTAGACTTGTAAACTGTGAAACTGACCGTCTGCTGAAAATATATGGGTGGCTTACTTAACAAGCACCACTAATTGCTCGTTAGATTTTGGGTCTAGATCCAATATATAAGATACCAGATGAAACTAATATATAATATATCTGCAGACTCTACTGATCATAGAATGACCAGTGACAGACATTTTGGAGGGTGGGTTCCCCCTGACAGACGCACTGAAAAGGGGTTGTTAATTGGATCTAGATCCAACTTATGAGATACCGAGTAAAATTTACAATACAATAGCACTGCACATCCTAGAATACTGTGGTGGTAATGACAGACGTTTTAGTGGGTGGTTACCCCCTGACAGACGCCCCACAACGAGTGGGGAGGGGGAAACAGGATCTGCATCTAACATGGAGATACCAAGTAAAATCTGTACTACAATAGTTCTGCAGATCCTAGAGTACTGCGGTGGTAATGACAGACATTTTAGTGGGTAGTTACCCTCTGAAAGACACCCCACAACGAGTGGGGGGGAAGGGGGAAGGGGAGGGGGAGATAGGAACTGCATCCAACATTGGAGATACCAAGTAAAATTTGTACTACAATAGCAATTCATATCCTAGAATGCTGTGATGGTAATGACAGATATTTTAGTGGGTGGTTTCCCCCTGACAGACACACCCTAACAGGTGGGCATGGAGAAGGGCAAGCCCTGATAATGAATGTTAAGGTTAGTATAGTGGGCTACTATTGACCTGTATCATACATTATCGTGATATATTTAATAAATATTTTTATCCTTTCTATACCCTTTTTATTTATCTAACACAGTGTTTCCCAACCTTTGGCACTTTGAGGAACCCCTGAGACAATTTTTCTCATCCCAAAGAACCCCAATACGTACACACACACACACGCACGCACACACACACACACACACACATATATATATATATATATATATATATATATATATATATATATATATATATATAATATATATATATATATATATATATATATATATATATATATATATATATATATATATATATTATATATATATAAGCATTTATATCAATTACCTTTAGTAAAACAGAGGGAAAAAATCTCGCACGAAATGTTACGATAAAATAAATTATAGGACTACGATTTCTCACGCCATGTTTAATGAAAAATATATACTTATAAATAACAAATAATAAAATAAAATATGAATTCTTAAAGAAAACATGGCGATCGTTCACGGAACCCTAAGGTTCCGCGGAACCCCGGTTGACGATGGCTGATCTAACACAAAAATTATTTATTTGTTTCATATAGATAACATTCATCTGTGGGCCCATGATAATTCAGTCATATTATTATTTTGCCGAGCAAGCAACTGACTTCAATTATTGTACTACTCGTTTTAGCTTTGTTTACGAGATGAAAATCAATGTAGAGGTGGCTGGAAGACAGGCACTATAAAGTAGCATATAAGCATTTTTAGAGTTATTGCTGTAAAATGTCTATGTACATAACATTTGTTAAATAGAGTTACGCACCCATTAAATAGATAGTATTACATATGTAATATATACGTTATAGTCAGGTTACAGATCATAATAATTGCGCTATAGCCTACTCGGCTTGTTTTATCGAAGCAGGACTACCTTCTTTTGGATTCAACTGACTTTCATGCTAATGAAATCATGGATACATTTTTGTATTATCAGTTTTATGAATGAATATTGTTGTTACTATTGTCGATTTTTTTTTCGGCTGGTGTAAAATTCGTCAGATATAATACACCTGGCTGAGGAAGGACACAGAGGATCTCTGTTTTTTAAACAATCTCTCTACACACCAAGTTATTTCGAACATTTCCATTCTCTCAAGAAGATTATGAATAAATACAAGAGCAAACTAGACCAAAAAAATAATCACCTAGCATTAATGTACAGAAAACAAGAGAAATGAAAAATTAGCGCGATTGTTAATTCTTTCTATCGTTAATGTTTAATGAGTCAGTGTTCAGCGAATTGTTAAGGTTTAGTGAGTAAGCGTTTAGTGAATATTTATGAGTAAGTGTTTGATGAATGTTTAAGGTTTAGTGATTGTTTAATGTGTCACTATTCAGTGAATGTTTACTGAGTCTTTAGGGTTTAGTGAATGTTTTGTGAATGTTATTGAATGTTTATTGTTTAAGTATTCAGTGAATGTTTTGTCTTTAGGGTTTTAGTAAATGTTTTGTGAATGTTAAGTGTACGTTTAATGAATATCTTGTGAATGGTAGTGTTTAGTGAATATTTAGGGTGTAAGTATTCAGTGAGTGTTTAGGGTTTTAGTGAAAGTTTTGCGAATTTTAAGTGAGCGTTTAGTGAATGTCTTGTGAATGTTAGTGTTTAGCAAATGTTTAGTATGTAAGTGTTTATTAAGTTTTTAATGTTTAGTGTTTAATTAATGTTTAGGATTAAGTGAGTGTTTAGTGAATGTTTACCGAGTATTTGGGGTATAACGAGTATTTAGTAAATTTAGCGTTTTAAGTGTTTAGTGAGCATTTAGTGTATAGTGAGTGCCTAGTGAGTGTTGGGTATTTAGAGCGTTTTGTGTTATTGAGTGTGTGTGTGTGTGTTTGTGTGTGTGTATAGTGAGTGTATGTAAGTGTGAGTGCTTACTGAGTAAGTGCATTGTGAGTGTTGGTGCTTAGAATTTACTGTTTAGTTAGTGCTTCGCTACCATATGCAAAGAAAGTCCTGTATTTACGCAGGAACCATTTATGCTTGACGCTGCTTAGATCAAAGAGCAGATGCTTAGGCCTGACCACAATGGTTGGAGTGGTTAGGTGTGTTTTCGTAAGGTAATTTTTCTCTGTGAAATTGGGTCGAATAATAATAATAATAATAATAATAATAATAATAATAATAATAATAATAATAATAAAGATTAAAACATGTAATAGTAATAAAATATAGTTCTAAGAGCTGGACCGAAACCTTTCAATATGGCCTTCCGAAGTCACTCTCGGCAGGGAGATCGCTACTCCACTGATTGACGCCCTATGCCTTGCACACAGCTGACAGATTTGCACGTTCGGTTGTCCGAGTTTTATGACTGTTGGAGATGCATTATAAATCATATTAACAATGGTAAATACATTGAACAGACGTGAGGATATAATAAGATGTTAGTGCCTGTCTACTGGATATAATGAACAAATAAAGAAAAAAATATTACTAGGGAGAAAATTAGCCGAATAATGGTCGTCAAAGCCAGCATCGATAGAATGTATTGAAACACATTACATAGGCTGCCTGTGGTGCGTGCCGGCGGGAAGTTAAACATCAAACTGCGTATCATTTTTATTTGAGTTTAGATTTTCTTCCCTGATTATATACGGTACCTGATACTTGGCGATAGTGTACAGATCAATTTGAGTGAGGCAGCCGAAAATAAGTGGACTATTAGATAACTGACATGATATTATAGGCTAATTTAATTTGGGAGTCAGGAGCTCCAAGTTGTATGATCGTCAACTTCGGGAGGGGGAATAAAATGGGGGAAAATGTTTTAATCTTTATAGTTAGCTTATCCTGAACAATTCATTCTCATTTCCGTTTCCAGTAATTATTTGTGTTGTGATACATCATTTCTTTGTGAATGTGAGGGTGTTAAAACGGTTCTTTATGATGGGACTTTGGTCTTAATATCAATCGAACTCCCATATGTAATAGAAATTACATTTCATCCACACGAACCAACAGGAACTAAAGAACAGTTATGGTATGACACATTGGGCTACGAACCTCGACATGGCTGCAGTGCCCTAACTATAGGCAAGAAAAGAAAATGACCAAAGACGCTATTAAAACGAGAATACTTATCTTACATTTCTTCTTTTAGAGGAATTGAAAGTGGCTCTATATGACTTGTTTAATGATTAAAAAATGGCTCAGCACACATACTTGTAGCTGTTGCCACTTGTGACCCCCTCCCATTCAGATAAAATACTTTGTGTAAAGTAATAACTCCAAACCAAAGGATAGTGCTATATATTATATATAGTATATATAATATATATATATATATATATATATATATATATATATATATATATATATATATATATATATATATATATATAAGTCATATCACATTTCCGTGATTTATAGACTTATATCGAGCTACAATGTCCTTTAATATCTAATTCGCTCTACCTCGGAATTAATATATTTTCATATATGCTTAACCGAAGGGGAATTTTTTTCTCGAGAATAGATTTGCCGCCCCCCGGTCCAGGCAAGTCTATTATCGAGAAAAAAATTCCCCTTCGGTTAAGCATATATGAAAATATATTAATTCTGAGGTAGAGCGAATTAGATATTAAAGGACATTGTAGCTCGATATATATATATATATATATATATATATATATATATATATATATATATATGTTATGTATATATATGTGTGTGTGTGTGTGTGTGTGTGTGTGTGTGTGTGTGTGAAACTATAGAAAGTAGACCAAGCCTAGTAAGTCTCACATATAGTAATTATATAGATGTGATAGAATTAATGAAGTGAAATATCCCAGACTTCAATAGGAATTTTAAAAAATAACTCCGGCAGTAATTCTTATCCTAAAACATCACAATATTTCTTGAATTTTTTGCCTTTTACATTTTATCAGGCTCACGATTTTCAGATACTTATCATATTTCTAATATTAATATTGCCTATGATAGATTTTGAATTATTTCAAGGTGTCCCATCTCTCCCTTTCAATCGTAGGTTATATCTGTGAACGGGTAACCACCCACAAAATGTCTGTCATTACCACCACAGTACTCTAGGATGTGCAATGCTATTGTAGTACAAATTTTGCTTGGTATCTCCAATGCTGGATGCAGTTCCTGGCTCCCCCTCACCCTCCCCCCGACTCGTTGTGGGGTAACTGTCAGGGGGTAACCACCCACTAGAATGTCTGGCTAATATTACCATCACAGCATTCAAGGATGTGCAGTGCTATTGTAGTACAAATTCTACTTGGTATCTCCTATAATGGATGATGCAGATCCTGTCTCCCCCTCCCCCTCCCCCTCCCAACTCGTTGTGGGGTGTCTGTCAGGGGGTAACCACCCACTAAAATATCTGGCATTACCACCGCAGTACTCTAGGATGTGCAGTGCTATTGTAGTACAAATTTTACTTGGTATCTCCAATGTTGGATGCAGTTCCTGGCTCACCCTCCCCCTCCCCCCCCACTCGTTGTGGGGTGTCTGTCAGGGGGTAACTACCCACTAAAATAGATGTCATTACCACTGCAGTACTCTGGGAAGTGCAGTGCTATTGTAGTACAAATTGTACTTGGTACTATGATGTTGGAGGGAGATCCTGTCTCCCCCTCCCTTTCCCCCTTCCCCCCCAACTCGTTGTGGGGTGTCTGTCAGAGGGTAACCACCCACTAAAACGTCTGTCATTACCACCACAGTATTCTAGGATGTGCAGTGCTATTGTATTGTAAATTTTACTCGGTATCTCATAAGTTGGATCTAGATCCAATTAACAACCCCTTTTCAGTGCGCCTGTCAGGGGGAACCCACCCTCCAAAATGTCTGTCACTGGTCATTCTATGATCAGTAGAATCTGCAGATATATTATATATTAGTTTCATCTGGTATCTCATATATTGGATCTAGACCCAAAATCTAACGAGCAATTAGAGGTGCTTGTTAAGTGAGCCACCCATATATTTTCAGCAGACGGTCAGTTTCACAGTTTACAAGTCTACTCCTAAAAACCAGTAGGGGTTACAGTCGGTATCTCGTTCGTTGTATCTCAACGGTCCGGGCTGCCGCTCTAATATTAGTCTGTCCAACTGCCAAATAATCAATAAAATGTTCTCTACCACCACCTCAAAAATTCTTTCTTGAGGCTCTCGAAGATATTCTCTGTCTAACTCGGAGATATTCTCTGTCCAAACTACGCTTATTAAAAACTTGAGTTCCAGGTTTCATTCTCGCCCACTTCTATTTCATTATTATCTAACTTCACTTACTTTCATCCTTTGTTTTCCTAAACGCCATTGTGATTTCTGCTTTCATGGCGCCTTCCATATGTCTGTTTAATTAGGCTATTATAAACATGCACTTAAACTTAACAATCACATTTTCTTGCTTAACTACTTTCCTTTAGCGATGAATCTACATCTCTCCTTCCTATCTTTGTCTTACTCTTTCTTTCTCTATCTCTCTCTCTCTCTCTCTCTCTCTCTCTCTCTCTCTCAGAACGAAAGAATATATAGTATGACGTACAATAACAATGACGCTTCAGTTAAATATTTGATAACAGACAGATTTTCATCGCTTTTGTAATTTGAGTGCATGAATAACGTGTTTATATTATAGTTATAACCATTGTTCTATTTCTATCTTTCCTAAGCATAATTTGATCACCTATTCATTTATCTATTTATTTACATATTTGTTGACTTGTGTCACTAACTAACTTGTCCTAAACAACTTCCCGGCGAACGAAGACTCAGGAAAAAAAATTAATAAACCTGAATATTTTCCCCTGCATAAAAGAATATTCTCTTTTTAGTCTTATTCTTTTTTTTATACAAGTCGTAGGACAACTGGGATTTATTTCCACGGCTCGCTAGTTACCAAACCAAGCGAGGTTTACTGCAAGCCAAAGTCGAGGGTGTCTCCTTTTCTATCATATTTTTTCCTGCTGGTTCTTTCTCATCTCGAATACTTCAGTGCATATGAAAGGGAAATGATATATCGTAATAATGTGTTTCTGTGGTTGGAATGTTACGTCACATGAGTCTGCTTCATACGCCATTAGCATATGCCATTAGAGAGTTTTTTTCAACTATTTCACAACTGTGTCAGATTATGATAAAAAATAAAAACATTCGAATATCAGTTTATCTTTGTTCATTATTTGTCATCAAATGTAGGTACCTGAAGTTTCTCTTTGCCACTCGTATAATGAGGCACTATAAACCACTAACAGAGATTGTAAATTTCAGTGTCCTTATTCTCACTAATGTATCTTCCCTTACTTTTGTTTCAATTGATCACTATAATTTTTATTTTAGATTGTTTTAATCTGTTCTCGTGAAACATTCTGGTTCAGTTCGTGATAATGCTTTATCTAAATTATTACCTCAAGCATTATCTCCCAAAGTAATTTTGAGGTCAGTGTGGGATTGCTCTTTTCGCCTTGTAATCGATTATGCGACGATGTGATATTCTGCGACGAATATTTCACAACATATGGAATGCTTGCTTAGTTTGTTTGGTAAGGTTTTGTAACTTGTATGTGTGCGGATTTTATGACTCACCCGAAAGTTAGCCTCAAAGGATACCTTCCGAAACGAGAGATGGAAAGTGGCGCAAGGTCAGTTTAAAGAAGATGGACAGCTAGACAGGAGGACACCGGAGGTAACTGATGAAGAGTGAAAAGCCGTGAGCATTACAAGTGGAGCCGGGAAGCACTATAAAGAACTTTCAGTAGCGTGGTATAAATGCTCGGTGCCGCTTAAGGGAAGATAACTTGATAATGTGATACAGTGTGATGTCTTGAAAAGAAACAGGATGATAGTACCGGTTGCCCAACAGACAGATGAGGATATAAACAAGAAGGGAAGAACGACTGACAGCACAATAGAAAAAGAATAAGAAAAAAAAACTTTGTATTTTGCATCTTTATTGATATTTCTCAATAATCATTGTAATGGCGTCGACGGTCAAAAGTTTAGAGGTTGTTACTTGCCATGTTGCCCTAATTTTATGTTACCTAAATCTCAGCTTCTGGGTGTGCATAAACTTGCTCGTTGACACTTATTATTGTTACCTCTCGTTTAATGCTCTTCTCTTCCTTCGTATGTTTTATTTATTTTTATTTTTATTTTAATCGGTACACACACGGATGTCATGTTCTGTTGTGAGGGTTTAATTCCTCTGACGTTTCAACTCGCGCTCTGATGGTCATCCACAAAGTTACAAAAGTTATCAAAACAGCATAGAAGGTATACTTACAGGCATTTATGAGAGATATCTTAAAATTTCTCATGTCTTTGATATCCATCGCAACCATTCAAGCAATCGTTCACCTTGTGCAGTTTGATCTAATCTTTATAATTTGACATCCATAAATGGAATTCTCGTTTAGGTGCCCCTATTCACAGATTTGTTTCCTTATACAGGATTTTTTTGTATTTCATTACTCAAATGTAAACGGTAACCATGGAATGCGCTCACTAATTTATGTAACACAGAAATAACGGTAGAATCATACATTAATATTTCAATCAAATGTTTATTAGGTTTCTTTTTGGGGTTTGATGTTTCCTTTATTCGTTATAGAGTATATTTGCGATTTAAGGAAAGTGTGAGTTGTCGATAAGGAATAATAGTGCAAATATCAGAACCTCCCAGAAACGAAAGAAGGGATATGAAAAAAGATAGATATTATGTGAGGAATGGAAATGTGGAAAAACATTAAGCAAAATATTACGAAGAGACACAAAGAAAGACTATCATCAACTGAAAGAGATAGGGCAAACTATATTATTACAAAAAGCTGCTGCCATGACAGTCAGCTGGGATAGTTTTCCCGCCAGGCCACCACAGGCTGTTCCTTTTACCTCCCCGGAAGTTTTCACCAATAGCGAGTTTTATTAATTCCATGTTTTTAGTAGATTCTGGTATTCAAAGAAAGTTTATAATAAGATGGTCTCCTTATACTTAGTGTAATTTATCCCAATTGGTGTTAAAATATGTGAAAAGTAAAAAAAATTGCGCAGCGTGCATCCGAAAACAAGCTCCTTTCTTTGACTTCGGCGGGTGTTGTTATTAAATTTAGACTTACCATGACAATACCTTTTATGCTCTCTTTATTCGTTGACATTATTTATTGACCAAACATATATCTGAGAGATAAATTTAGGTTAGTAAATAAATTTCGATTCACATTACTTGGCAATTATTTGAAAATAATAATGCTATCGGACAAAATACTTGCAACCAATCAGCTAGCAGGAAACTTTTCCGAGCTAAAAGGGCAGTCCTGCGAATGAGTGCAAATGCGCCTCGATAAAAAAAAAAAAAAAGACTGAGTTTAGTACTGAACCATCCCCGGTTTTTTGTCATAACCGTAGGCTAGGTTAGGTTTGGTTGGGTTAGGTTAGATTAGTCCGCAGGAGTATTAGGTTTGTAGCGTGGGTGTGGGAAACATAATGACGTTATTTTCAAGAAGATTCTATGGTTAGTTTTTAAGATGTGGTGTCCCTCTTTTACTGGGAAGGGTCGGTACTCGGCTACAATTCGGGAATATCCAGCTTTGATTCACTGTTTATCTATACATTATTTATTTATTTAGCATGTCAATATTATTCTTAATATTGGCTTGGGAGATGGTACTAACTAATGGGTTAAGAATATACACTGAACATTTAGGTAATTGGTGAGATGAGGAGCCAACCGAATAGAATAGATAATTAGTCTAGCAGGAAAATTTCTGCATGCTTTTGTACTGTTCCGCACATATACGGTAACAATGGAGAGGTCACGCACAACTTACTATTAGCTTTTCATATCCTTTGAATAGCTCCTTAGTTATTCCATTAAAATGTCAATAGGATTTTTAATTAGTTTTTTGTATGTATTTTCGGCACTCAGTAGAGGAATGATTATTTCTAAAAACTCACTTTTATTTAGAATTACTAAAGCACCTGATTTTTATAATATTTCAATTCATTGATAGCAACCGTAAATCTGTTAAGGACATTTGGGGTATCTAGCTTTTGTATATCACCCTTGAATATGTTTACATCTTCATTAGTAAGGCCACTGAACATTCCCATATTGCAGAGTTCGGTTATGATTTGCCCACTATTTAGTATGCCAGTTGACAAAACAAAATTCAACCTGTAGCTTTGCCATCTGGCGTATCGAATAGTTTGGAAATAACAACCAGTGCAATGCCATGCATTGTTCATCTTTTATTTTCTCACAGACATCATTCCTTGGTATATGGCACCCTTTGTTCTGTTTTGATTTAAATCTGGCCAGGGGTAATCTACTGCTTACAGGTCTCCATACAGGTCTCCAGTCAGTCAGTCAGTCAGTCAGTCAGTTAACGCATAATTTTGCATCTGCTGTGAAGATTCTGGAAACTCCTTCCCGACCTATTGTCTCTGTTCTTCTTGAATAAATATACTCATTAAACCATTCTAACATTTTTTTTATTAGCACAATAATTCACTAACAGATAAGATATCTAGTCCCTATTTAGTGAATTTACTTTCCATCTGCTCTCTCTTTCTCCAGCTTTCCAGTTTCTTATTTTTAATTTATCCTTAGAGTGAATTGGTGATTTCACGAATTTCCCGAAAATTTCAGGGATTTCGTGAAATCCCTGGTTTCACAGTGTTACTGTAACATTTATACATACTAAACGCCACGGAAAAGACACCTTCTGTTCATATAATATATTCACACTAAACGGCTTAGTTGATTTGGAGCGCTACGTATATACGTACTAAACGGCTAAAAGGGTTACAATCGATTCAACCCTTCCGCCATGATAGCTGATTGGTAAGTTTGTTGTAATACATGGCTCATTATGAATTGTTGTCACATTTGCCGTGGCATTTCTATATATTCTCATATTTTAAGCAACACATATTGTTTAATATACAATTCACTATACATTGTGAATAACTTATACCTAAGGAGAATCTTCATTGATCAGTGTTTCATTACCAGTGGGGTTCGAACAGCTGCCTAGTTTAAAAACAACAATGTACACCGACTTGCCCACTGAATCATCAAGACATTGGGGTGAATACGCTTGATGAATTCAGATTTTGTACTTCACTAGGCATATGGAGAGGGTAAAAGGGAAAGGCTATATGTGGTATACAGGGATCAAAAGTAAATTTATAAAACTTTTATCAACGGAGCTACTGTCTTAATCAAAATCCTAACATACACTCTCGCCGATATGTCAAAGGTTAATCAAAGATTTCCAATGTCACAGAGATCAAGCATAGACCCTTTGGAGTACTTTCAGCGCCCGACCCCATCTTCACGAACGTGAGTCCTGGGTAGGCAAGGCAATGGCTACAAGGTGACTCAACAGACAATTATGCCATCCTTAAGTAAACCCTCAGAATGTGCTCAAAGTGAGAGTAATGCGCAGAAATCAGTATAGGAATATGCAGTGTTTACAATAATTCGGTTCCACACTGGAAGATTAAACAATGGTTCACCCTTCATTTATAGACAGAATACTATGAAAACTGACCTGAAGATCACAAGACTTTGTTTGACATAGTAAACATCAAAGAGCAACGTCATACAAATAACATAATCAGAAATTACAATAAACCAATGGCTGAAGTACTAACAACCCACAAACCATAGCTATAGTAATTACAGTTTAGTTTTAGCAAGTTGAATTGGAGGTGAGTTGGAGGGACCAGTGGATGTCAGGGATAGTGCACAAAACGTAGAATTAAAGCAAAATGTGATTCTCATCGTGTTCCTGCCCTTAATCTTCTTCACCGTGTAAATAAGCACCTTGCTCGTCTGATCGGTGTTGTATATATATATATGTATGTGTGTGTGTGTTTTATATCTAAATTACACTTTTTGTTGACATATAGTTGATAGACGGATGTGGTGAGCAATGACACTCTTTGAAATAATAATCAGCATTAGCTCTCACGGAGACAAAAGTGAATGTTCTATGTTGAGAAGAATCTACTGTCTTGGTGGTCACATGGACAAAACTTGAGTTTGCAAGGAAAATTCTTAAAACGATGTGTTCGTGTATGCGTCTGTTTCTGTCGCCGGAACTAGTGACAGATAAGTGTTGTTTGAAATAAATTACTTTCCTACCAAGGAAAATATAGAATATAGAAAACCTGTCATTTTGGGAATCTCCGAAGTTACGAAATAAGTAGTGAGTTTCGTCACTAATCTGCCATGTATAATGAACCAGTTATTCTCAGTGACGTCATCTAGGGAGTGATCTTACGAGAATGCTCGTTCGTTTTTTAGGTCACATTTTATCTCCTCGGTAAACCCTTTTCCATTAAAATTTTCAGGCACTATCCGCCCAGCTTTGCCGTGGAGATGAAGGGTACGTGACAACCACACGAAAATGTCATCAAGGACATTGGAGGTGGGAGTTGTTGAAAACTTTCATTAATCAATTCCTTTTCAGTATCTCGAACTATTTGAGGTGACGTGTGAAGTGACAGAAAACCTCTTTCTTTCTCACGAGAGATTCGTGAGAATTATTATCATTCTGGTTTTGTGCACTTGTTGGTGAAATGTATCACTGTTCTGTTTATGAGATTTGTTATTATTATGTTAATATTTTTGACATGTGTGATATTAAGAGTTATATTTCTTTCTGACAGCAACTCTATTAGTCTGTCGCTCTGTGAGCCGAATTGTTACCAATATTAATAATTCATATTGGTGTTTTGCGTGTTGAAGAAACTAATTGATTTACTGCATGACTATTCAATTTTTGCGGAAATAATGTCGGAGTTTGGAAAGAAGTGTCTCTTTTATTTTTTTTTTTTCAGTTGTGGCGATGATTCAGATCCCGGGATCTTATTCTAGATAGTCCGTTTTCTGTGTTGAGTATAAATTAATGATTTCGGACTTTCATTTGATTATCTTTCCAGCTGTCTGGCGATAGTTAGAATTTTGCTTTTCTTTTAGAGAAATAAAGTTCTTTTGTAGTTCAGAGTTTAATTCAGTGCCTAAATTAATTTTTGCAAATGTCTTGTGAGTCGATTAGAGATATCCAGTAGGTCACGTTACCATATTCAGTTTTAGTGCCTCCTTTAGGTATACATACAGACAGACAGACAGACACACAACACACACACACACACACACACACACACACACATATATATATATATATATATATATATATATATAATATATATATATATATATATATATATATATATATTTGTCCACGTAGCACGTAGCACCGAATGATTACTTCATATTCGTAACTTACATTCTATCCTCCTATATATATATATTATATATATATATATATATATATATATAGATATATATATATATATATATATATATACGTAGATACACACACACACTTACACACACACACACACACACACATATACATATATATATATATATATATATATATATATATATATATATATATGTGTGTGTGTGTGTGTGTGTGTGTATCTACGTAATATTATATATATATATATATATATATATATATATATATATATATATATATATATATATATATATACGTAGATACACACACACTTACTTACACACACACACACACACACACATATAAGTAGGAGGATAGAATGTAAGTTGCGAATGTGGACAAATATTGAAATTATGGAGTCTAAGAAACAAAAGATTTCATATCGGTGACAGTATGATAACATCTTCCTCCCCTCTTGATTTCTGAGCTTTTATCAGTAAAGACAAAAGAAGAAATGAGATGTAAAGCTGATAGGAGAGATCTAGATGGGACACAGGGGTGAGAGATTTAAAAGACGAATAAAGGAAAAGGAAAAACGAGGTAGCAGGAAATAAAAGGGCGATAAAATGTAAAAATATAAGGAAAGGATTGTTGTCACTGAGGTGGGAATAGGGTTGGACTCAAACGAAGAACTGGGAAATGGGGTGGTTGTGGGTATCTAGTTCAAGGGCCATTGGTTCTTCTGTTGTTTAACCTTCTGAAAAAATTATAATGATAAGATATCTAATTTCGTTCCGGAAATTGGAAGAAATTTAGTGCAAATTTCCAATAGAGCTTTTTTTCCAGTTAAATATATTATATACATACATATATACATACATGCATACATGCATACACACACACACACACACACACACACACATATATATATATATATATATATATATTATATATATATATATATAATATATATATATATAATATATATATACGTGTGTGTGTGTGCTTGAAATAAGGCTAATTCAAACTACATATACACCGTCGTGTATATATATATATATATATATATATATATATATATCTATATATATATATATATATATATATATATTATATATATGAATAATATCACATCGACCATGAACGTGATCCATTTATATATCAATTCAAGCTACAAATGTCCTTTAATATCTAAATTCACTTTACCTCCCAAATGATATATTTTCATATATGTACCGAAGGGGAATTTTTTAGTTGATAATAATTTCGTCCCCCCAAGGGATCGAACCACCGTCCAAGTGGACGGGGATGAAATCAGGACAGTCAGTGACGCTATCCAATCAGCCAACAGAGACGCTATAAGTTCATATCGATTCTGACCTTACAAATCACCCTCGATCTTGGTGCTTTCGTAATTAGAATCGATATGGAACCCCGTCTACCATGTTAGCCAATTCGAGCGTTTGACAGCACGTAGCCTTTTGTTATGAATAATTATCACATCGAACCGTGATCCATTTATATATCAATTCAAGCTACAAATGTCCTTTAATATCTAAATTCACTTTACCTCCCAAATGATATATTTTCATATATGTACCGAAGGGGAATTATTTAGTTGATAATAATTTCGTCCCCATTTGGGAGGTAACTTTTCCCATTGGCCAGAACTACTCTATTAAAAATGTAATTGAATTCTTCCCAGATATTGAACCAGAATGTAAAGATATCACCTGCGTTTCTAAGACAGATATTCGGTTACAAAAAAATTCCATATAAAGGCTGCACAGGGTACAGTAGATTGTTTTTCCAAAATGGAGTTGGGACGAGCGGCTTTTCAAAAATAGCTGGCCATTCGAAATTAAGACTCATGAATCTGCCACAATCAGACAAACTAATAATTGGAACGCGTCAGAACACAGTAAATTATATTTCACCAACAAGTTAATCCTGTGGCCTCTTCTCAAGTAGGTGTTCCAGCAGATACACCCACTTGAATTGACTTGTCGCCAAAAACATATTGAAAAAACCTCTTTTCCTTCGAGTCAACAATCATCTACATACGACCAACGTCGTATCGACACACCTGCGTAATGCCTTTTGCATACACTTGTCACCTACCATTTGTCTATCTTTCACCAGTGCTCAGGGATAGAGATTAGAATAATATATATATATTCTATTAATATATTTATATATATATATATATATATATATATATATATATATATATATCATATATTCATATATACATATGTTTGTGTCTGTATATATATAACTGAATTACCAAAATATGGAATGTGATGAATATATAAATAATGGCAAAATCCACGAAGCCGAGTGAAACAATGAATTAGTGCTAGGCCTTTCGATTTACTGTCCTTTACTTAGCAGACTGATAGAAATGTAAAAATAAGTTTACAAAGAAAGCTCGTATAAATAGCAGATGTAGATGATAAAGGAAAATTTGTACTTGGAATCCAACATAGTTGATGAATTAGTTTAAATGTTTTTTTTTAATACAATAAACAAAGAATAAAAACAGACAGAAGGGCCTAGAGCCAATACAGAAAAAACAAGATACCTACCCACAGCAGTGACGTAAGGAGAACTGACATAAAAATTATGGAAGCAGTGTAAATAAAGAATCTGGACAGGTAATTAGGCAATAAACAGTTGGGTGAAAGATGATGAGTAGTTAGAGAAGGTACAGTTAGCTTAATTGTGATTGATTTAAGGGTAGTTAGTTCGTTGATTTGTCGAGTTCTTCCTACAATATTAAAATGACTGGCAACTGTGTGTCTGACAACTTTGACTGTGATTTCTTATGTTAGATTGTTCGGGATTTGATAGTCGACTACATGTTCTGTAGTTAATTCCTTGATGAGAGGAAATCCGGACTTTTAATAGCCTCCTGGCGCAACCGATGTAAGTGTTGAGATCACATCTGGCATAATTATACTTATAAATGACCCCGGAGGCAAACAGGGGCCTGATCTTGCCCTTGACTTAGAAGAGTAAGCCGATAGTTCAGTGGTTCACCGGATGTAGTTTTAAATCAAGGGCAGGTAATTCTTCATTGAATAGGATGATACATTTTATTCTAAATTTATTATCATGTAGGAATGGAAATCCAATAGGCTTATTCTATGAGTCATTGCTTCTGTTTTCATACTTATACATACACACACACAATTATATATAATATATATATATATATATATAATATATATATATATATATATATTTGTGTGTGTGCGCTAGTCCAACTTGACTAAGAACTTAAAATAAATTTCTTATCATTTGAATATGTGTGCACAAATCATCACTGTACACCACAATTTCGTCAATGTACACACCTACATCCTCAAGAGAACCGGTTTATTAAACACATCTACGCTCACTCCTGATATATTCCTCAGATGAGCTGGCAACGCATTGGCTAGACGCTGCATTATCGATGCTGGTGCGTAGTGGATTAATGTCCTGTGTGCTTTCCTTATTTTTCCTGGTATTGTTTTGGGCACTATTAATCTACCTCTGCTTGCTCTTTCTGATATTTTAGTTCCATGATATTTTCTGTTATTCCTTCTATCTGTTTCCATGCCTGAATTATCATGTAGCGTTCTCTTCTCCTTTCTAGACTATATAATTTTAATGATTGTAGTCTTTCCCAGTAGTCAAGGTCCTTAACTTCTTCTATTCTAGCTGTAAAGGACCTTTGTACACTCTCTATTTGTGCAATATCCTTTTGATAGTGTGGGTACCATATCATATTGCAATATTCAAGTGGACTACGAACATATTTTTTATAAAGCATAATCATGTGTTCAGCTTTTCTTGTTTTGAAGTGCCGTAACAACATTCCCATTTTTGCTTTACATTTTGCCAAAAGAATTGCTATTTGATCATTGCATAACATGTTCCTATTCATCATCACACCAAGGTCTTTAACTGCTTCCTTATTTGTGATTGTCTCATTATTAGGTCCCCTATATGCATATAGCTTTCCTTCTCTGTCTCCATAATTTATTGATTCAAATTTATCAGAGTTAAATACCATCCTATTTTCCTCTGCCCAATCATATACTTTGTTAAGGTCTCTTTGTAGAGCGTTCCTATCTTCATCACAAGTAATTTCTCTACTTATTCTTGTGTCATCAGCGAAACTACTCACTACCGAATCCTTAACATTACTGTCTATGTCTTCAATCATAATAACAAACAGTATTGCAGCTAACACCGTACCTTGTGGCACACCGGATATTACCTTGGTTTCATCCGATTTCTCATCGTTTGCAATAACTATCTGTTTTCTGTTGTGTAAAAATTCTTTTAACCATCTTCCTATTTTATCTACGATATTGTGTTTTCTAATTTTCTTTGCTAATATATTATGGTCTACTTTGTCAAAAGCTTTTGCAAAGTCTAGATAAACCACATCTGTTTCATTTCCGCTTTTCATATTTTTGAATATGTTCTCACGGTGGACTAACAGTTGGGTTTGTGTACTTTTTCCGGGTACGAAACCGTGTTGTCCTATATTAAACAAATTATTTTTATTAAATGTTTCATAATATTTTTCTTCATTACCCTTTCATACACTTTCATAATATGTGATGTTAGACTCACAGGCCTATAATTACTTGCCTCAAGTCTTGATCCATTTTTGAAAGTAGGGGTGATATATGCTAATTTGTGCTCATCATAAATCTTGCCTGTATCTACACTTTGTCTTAATAATATTGCAAGTGGCTTTGCGATAGAATGAACTACTTTCTTTAACAAAATAGCAGGGATTCCATCAGGCCTTGCAGCAGCTCCATTTTTAATTTCATTAATTGCCTGCACAATATCAGCTTCATTAATTTCTATGTCAGCTAAATATTCACTATTTTCGTCCCTTACTTCTATATCATTATCTTCATTATCTATTCTAGGGGTGAATTCTCTCTTATATCGTTCTGCCAGTATGTGCAAATTTCCTTTTTTTCATTCGTTAATCTCCCTTCAATTCTCAGAGGGCCTATTTCTATTCTTCTTTTATTCATCTTCTTCGCATATGAGTATAATAGTTGGGGTTTTGCTTGATATTTAATAGGGTTTTTTCTTCCAATTCCCGTTTTTTCATTTTCTTTTGATTGTATAATCTTTTGTTCTGCATTTTCTATCTTACTTTTTAGTTCTATAACTTTCCATGCATTTTTTTCTTTTGCAAGACCTTTTTTCCACTTTCTGATTTTCTGGAACAAGATCCTTCTGTCTCTTGGTATGCATGAATGATGTTTACTTTTCTTCTTCGGTATATATTTATCCACTATTTTCTCTAATATTTTATATAATATCTCCGTATTTACCCTTATGTCATCGCTTACGAAAATGTTATCCCAATCTTTGTTTAATTCTTCATTTATTTCTGACCATTTTATATTTTTACTGTAGAAGTTGTATTTTCCATATCCTTCCCACTTTTTCATTTCTTGCTTATCTCTATTTTCACTTGCTTTGGAATGAACTGTTAATTCTATGACATTATGGTCTGAAATATTCGCATTATAAACTATTATTTCTTTAACATAATTCATCTCGTTCACAAATACTAGGTCTAAAGTATTTTCCTTTCTTGTTGGCAGGTGATTTATTTGTTGAATGTTGTATTCTAGTGGCATATCTAATAGCTTTTCGAATTGCCTCTTATCTTCTGCACTACTATTACTCCCTTTTTTATATGTATAAGTACATCCACAATCCGCTATTCGTTCTTTCCATTCTACGAAAGGAAAGTTGAAGTCTCCAGATAGGAGAATAGTCCAGTCCTTGTGATTTCTACATATATTATCCAATTTTTCAATTATTAAGTCAAACTCTTTAGTATTAGGAGGTCAAAGTTAAAGTTGAATGGGATACAAACAACAAAATTTCTTTCCTTGATGCTTAATAATTAGAGATACAACATAATACAAATACTCCATATGCAGAAAACCATCATTTTCACGTTCATACGCTCACTATTTTAGTTGCTACCTATTATCTAAAAATGTTTGGATATCATCTATATATCTCATCGACAGGACATCTTTAGGTTTTATTATACTTATTATTATAGTTTCAAAATATTCCATGTATAGATTGGCTAAAACAGGGCTCAAAGGGCTGCCATGCTGCACCCGATTTTTTTTTTTCAAATGAAAACTTTAATATTATCGGCCATTGCAACACCAAAACTTATTTATTTATACTTGAAACACTTAAGATTAAAACTGCAAGATTATCAATTAAACACAGTCCTGCTCTACCGAGTTGTTTTTGTCTTGATGTCATTTTTTCTCTCTCTCTCTCCTTCACCTTGCTGTGTTCTTTTTTTTCTAGTTCTATGCTGTTCTTTGAATCAGCAGTTTAGTTTGTTTTCACTAGTGTTTTTTGTTATTTCAGCTGGTCTTTTGTGAGTTTCATATGCATTTTAGTGTTTTACCCTTTCTTTTCGTATTGAGCAAACTAGTATTTTACTGGTCTTTGTGCATCGAAAGTTTTAGTATTTTACGTCTTTTGACATTTGACTCACCTTCATTTTATTTTATGTCAAGCATCACAATATATGTTTTTATTCTTTTGGTAGAAATTCCAGATGTAATACGATTGACGAAAGGTCGAAAAAAACGGTCGAAAATAATCATCTCATCGTTTTCTTGGTCTGACCTGTGAAATATACCATAGACTTTTTTGTTTATTCATCATACCCATTAAATATATATATATATAAATACTTATATATTTCTATATCTATATATATATATATCTCTATATAAATTAGATATATATATATAATAATTATATATATATATATATATATATAATATTAAATATATATATTAATAATATATATATAAATTTATATATATATATAATATATAGATCATATAATAATTAATTATATATTGATATATATTATATAATATTATATATTATTATCTTATATAATTATGATATATTATATATATCGTATATTTATTATTATATATATTTACATATATTTTATAGATATATATAAATTACATATTATATATATATAATATATTAATCATATATATATTATATATATATATATAACATATATATATATAATATATTAATATTTATATAGACACACAACAATTACACACACACCATAATATAATATATAATATCTATATTATATATAATATATAGTATATTATATTATATTATATATTTATACCATATAATATAATATATATATATAATATATATATAATAATATATATATATATATAAATATATATATATATAATATATAAATCTATATATATATATATATATATATATATATATACGTATATAATATTTTATTATATTATATATTATATATATATATCTAATATATAAATATATATTATATATAATATATATATATATTTATATCTATTATATATATATTTATATAATATATATATATAATATATATATATATGTGTGTGTGTGTGTGTGTGTGTGTGTGTAAAGTCACGTGCATCTACTGTGATTTTTAAGCATATTTATAAAATACCACTCCCGGTGAAAATGGAAGATAGACACATCATATACGTCCGTCTTCAATATGTTCCCTCCATACTGAAGCCAAACATTTCCCGTGTCTTTTATGGAGTGCGGGTAAAACCTGTTTTCGCGATGTAGTGGGCTTTTCATCTTTTATCTATAACCTCGTTTCGTATAATGGTGTGTGTTTGCTGGATCTTTTTACTTGCGATGAAAGGAATGTATCAGACGTTTCTCACTGAGGCGTTCCAGTAGCTGAGACCTTTCTGATATTGTTTGTCTTTCGAAGAGATGCCATATTTTTCCATGTGATGGGCTATTCACTGTTACGTTGTACCGAACGATTCACTATAATTTGAATGTTTACGAAAATGGATTTAACTGAAGAATCGAGGGAAAGAACAACGTTCATCTGAAAATATAACTTTTTCACAAAAAAGTTTTGTTAACGCGCCATTCGAGACTCAGTTAATAATAACGTCGTGTTTATTCAGACCAGCCCTTGCATATGCAGGGTGTTTCGAAGTTAGAGCCCCCCTCCCCCCCCCCCCCCCCCCCTCCACCCTCTACAGCATAAACTAAAGTTGATATGGAAAAGCAAAAGTAATTCAGAACAGGTATTTATTTAAGTTTCTCTCTGAGTATTTAACATTTTGTGTGGCCTCTATCTGGCTGTATGATTTCAGCAAATCGCAAAAACTCTATTTCCCTGAGCAATTCTGTCACCTCTCTTTGCAGGTTGTCGAAGCTTGGTATACCATCATAGTTCACTTTGCGCGCTTCAATAAAATCCTTTAAGATACTACCAATGTTTTCACACGTTTTAAGGTCAGGGGCACTACCTGCAAATTCACTTGACGAGAAGAAATCAATACCACTGTTTCGAAGCAGCTCTTGTGTCTGAAGAGCCTAGAAACATGGTGCCATATCATGCAAAAAAGTGACTTCTTCAACAGATAACACATTTTCAGGATCTTTGAGGAAAGGAAATACTCCACCAGTAAGCAGAATTTCTCTGAAGTGTTCGCCATTCCATGACTGTCCTTTTTCTTTGATGATCCCCATTAACTGTTTGGGTGTGAGACAGAGAAAAATTCCCAAACATTCAGGAAATTTCACAACTTGGCGATAGCGCGCGTCATCACTGATTTCATCCAACTTTGCAGCCCAAATGATGTCATTTTTATGATTTGGCTCCTTGACTGTGTAAATGAAGAATTCATCTGATGCAGCAACGTGGAGAAAGTCAGCTTCATCCCAATCTTTAAGAAATGAACCACAAAACCATGCACAGTCTTCTCTTTGTTGCTGAGTGATGTTGGCTTGCTGATAACATGAAATGGCTTGATACCAGATTTTTTTCAACTCACGATATACAGCACTATAACTTCTCTTCTTTCCCCTTTTTGTTTCTAGTTCAAGCACCAATTTACGTAAAGACTTTCTTGGTCTACCCACTGCCTCAGATATGATGTCTTTTGACTCCTGAGAAAGGACTTCAGGCCTTCCAAGATTCTCACTCTTTTTGCGATGACAGTAATATGGATTTTTGTTCCAGTATCTTTTAATAAAGGATTCATCTCTTTTAATTTATTTAGCTCTCCAGGAACATGAAATGAAGGATGCACCAGCATCCCTGGCCTCTCTGAACGTTATAGCCCGGATTCAGTCAGTCCATCTGATTTCCTCCGAGTCGTTAGCCATGACTGCATCTAACTCCGTCACTCAGTCTGAAAATACAAGAAATGTAAATTGAAAAATAGTTTAATAAAAACTTAAGATAATGTACCTGGAGATAGGCTATAGCAGAAAACTACATAACTTTCCATTTTTTCTGTGGAGGAGGGGTCCCTCTAATTTCGAAACACCCGGAATATATATGTATATATATATATATAATATATATATATATATATATATGTATGTTATGTATGTATGTAAGTGATACATATAAAATATATATGGAACGTGTGTTATTCCATATATAAATAAGCCGATGACCCAAGGGGTCACTGACGAGATAGCAAGGATTGTGATAGGGACTGATAAAAGAATGCAGGCTAAGCCTTGGTGTGCTGTATCAGCGTCCTGGTTTGCATTCACTTATGGTAATCAAATCCATTGTTGTGTAAAACAGGTCACAGTGCTTTCATTTGGGAACATGTTGACCTATAACCCACAGACGTCTACGTGACTTCCTCTCATATGTTCGTCTGTCTGTATGTTAGTATGCTGAGCTAAGGTTTGCTCTCTTATGATTTTGTAAATGCATTGTAACTCAGAACTCTACTTCCTCTCCTAGATCAAGTTCTCTGAACCACTTCTTGCCTCTACTCAAGAAATGTAGTTTCGCAAATATATTGTTAAGTTTACCAACATGAGTTTGAAACGTCTTCGCCTTTATACCCAAAGAAGATACTGACGAAACTTAGAAACTCTCATCGCAATCAATGATACTCCGACGAGGATGGGAAGTATACAACCAGATACTTGCGTATAACATCGCAGGTCTTAATATCCAATGGGGCTCCTTGTTAAAACATAGGGCCAGCCCCTACATTGGTGGCAGCTCGGACTATTCCACATCATCCGAAGACTAACGAATCTTAGAAAATGTAACTTATCAGAAGTCAACGAAGGGAAGAGAATCTTCAAGCAACTTAGTGGCTCTATGGCAATGCAAGCATCCTACGAACAGTAACAGATGTCTTTCATTGAGAGGCATTCAAGAGGTTGTATCATCGTTTATTGATCGTCTTCAACATTACATATCTTCAAGAAACAAACCGGACATGTCTGCAGCATCGGATCTTCATCGACCAAGCAACGGGAAACGGATCATTCAACAAACAAACAACGCACAATCACAACGCGAGCTGAGAAATCGGGTCACCCCGCGGAGCAGCGACGGGAAAGCCAAGGCCGCGACATCATCAAAACACCAGATCTTCCTCTTATATACCAAAGCTAAGTACAATTCTTTATTCATTTTGGTGTGTGACTTTCTTAATCTTCCTTTCTTGCAGGAATCTATCTTCAACTTCGGATTGTCGCCCTGCAGGCCTTTTTATCTTTGTTGCTGATTTTTTTTCTTCCAGAAGTTCTCCGGAAATATCTTTATCATAATATCTGTATTTAATCTTATCATTTTGGGGGACACTGTTATTACCTGTAACACAATTTTCTTATCTTATATTGCATATGCGTTTACGCAGTGGACGAGTGTATTCATACAGATATTTCGATAGGATCGCTAGAACCCGTAGTGATAGGAAAAAACCAAATGTCATGATGGCCACCTCTTCACCCAGTAATCCTGCACCCAACAACCCAGTAGTAACCTTAGTCAGCGCTAGATCTGCAATTGCTCCCTTTCAAGGCCGGGTCAACGGGTTCTTGCCTAGGGCATCGAATCTTGGATCTCGTCGGTGGATGTTCATTTAAAAGCAAAATGCATCACTGACCCATCCTTATAATTACAGGAAGCTAAAAGTTTCATTGACTTTGCTAAAGGAGATGCAGGTTTGTACCTGAGAGGAGTCTCTTTCCAAGAGGCAGATACATGGGATGAATTTAAAATTAGATTACGGGCCATATATGGCAGTGAAGAAGCCTTGGATGTGGTTTTAGCTTTGAGGAACATCATTAATCTGGTCTCTATGACTCAACTTAACGTTTTAAAGAGGGTAGCACTAATTGCTGACCGGCTGAATGAATATCGGGATAATTTGCTTAATTCTACTTGGGTTACGGGAAGGACCATGACTGTGAAAGATTTTATCAGGCTCACATATTTAACCTGCTTGACAGTTACATTGCCGGAAGCTTTGGTACGCTGTTTTGACAAGAAGCTATCGCCTGACAGTACGGAGCTAGACATATATAAACAAATTAAGAAACATATGTCTAAGTGCACTGATCTAGACCCCTTGCTTACTCAAGTTTCTGCAAAGAATGAAAGTAAAGCACAGCAAGTAAATATAGTCATGCACAGGGCATATGATTGGAGACTGCTTAACGCATTGTTGTTCAATTCATAACAGCTCCAGTCATTCTTACGCTCGTTGCTTCTCACATAACCAACAGCAAAATAATGCTAAAAACAGACAAAACATTGCCAATGATGATAAGAAGAAGAATCCTCATTACTATAAAAAGAAACAGGTAAACAGTAACTCTGCTCAAAATCAGAAACAAACAAATCGTGCTTCAGGAAATTCTGTTCCCGGGCCGTCTAACCAAAACATACAGTCAGTCAAATTTTCCAAGTGTGCAAAGCAAACCAAATACCACGTAATTAACTCCAGTGGGGGAGAGAGTGATGTTGGGTCATTCATATCAACATCTTTTGAATCAAATAACAAATTTATCACCTACAAGACCTATGCGAGACCAAGAATTTTCCTATGAACCACACGACCGAATCCAAAAAATCAGTGCAGGTTCCCGTAGACTTTCACCGTATACATGCTATTATCAGTAATGATGAATTACATCCTACCTTGCATGCCGTAAATTTAGAACACCGACCCTTCACACTGTTTTTTTATTCCGATAGTCGACGTAATATCATGGATTTACGGACTCATCATATGTTGTTTTCGAACTTCCTTATTGAGAAGTCCGGAGTACGACTTTTGGGTATCGGTAATAATGAATTAAGTGTAGTAGGCGTAACTCAGATTCAGTACAAGGTAGGTAAGCGCACGCTTACCAATACCTTTATATTTGTACAAAACATTGATATGTATCCAGCTGTAATTATGGGATACCCATGTATGGGCATTCAAAACTCTACATTAGCCCCTGCCAAACACGGCGTGTATATCAAGGAAGATTCTATAAACCTTCGAACACCTTAAAATCAGTTTTGGACAAAAAAGAGACAAACAATCAAACAGTAACGTACATTGAGGAACCAATCGATAGTCTCATGAATCATGACATTGTTCAAGCGACCCAACAGAATTCTCGCACACCCATCAAATATATAAGTGCGTGTAAAGAAGACCTTGCCGGGATCTGAAATGTTAAACCTTTTCGACACTCTGAAAATTAACGGACTGTCCGCAACACAAGCATTATACACTGTTGATTCACAGCAACAAGTTAACATTGAAGTCTGTAACCATTTGAATACCAGTCTAGTGATCCACAAAAATCAACATATCGTGGATATGGAAGTTTATAAGTATCGCATTCTTACTGTTGCTGAAATTAATCACTCTCAACCTGTTGTGGACGAATCCCTCTTACAATCTATCAAAAGTAAAATCAATAAAGACATTCAAGAAGAGGAGATTCAGCAGAAATTTTTTGCTCTTTTAACTAAATATCATGATGTTTTCTCCACTGCCGAGGGATCACTGGGAAAAACGGATGTCATTGAACACCAAATACGGCTAAAAGACAAGCATAAAGTTATTTACGTACCTTCGTACCGACTCCCTATGAAATTCAAATATGTGATCAATAATGAAGTAGGTAAATTGTTAGGAGAAGGAGTCATTAGGAAATCGAACAGCCCTTATAATTTTCCCTTAATCGTCGTACCGAAAAAAGATTGGACTTGGCGTATTTGCGTAGATTTCCGTCACTTAAATGAGGAAACGATTCCCGATCGATTCCCAGTGCCATGTACTGACAATATTTTATCTTTGTTAGGACAGAACAAATATTTCACCAGTTTGGACTTACTTAAAGGCTTTCACCAGATACCCTTAGAAAAAGAGAGTATCCCATACACCGCCTTCAGCACAACCAGGGGACATTATGAATTTTTATGTATGCCTTTTGGTTTATGTTGCGCCCAATTACATTCACCAGAATAATTAATATAGTGTTCGGAGACTTGTTAGGGGATACCCTACATGCTTACATGGAAAAGGATGGGAAGTATATATATAATATATATATATATATATATATATATATATATATATATATATATATATATATATATATATATATATAGTATATATAATATATATATATATATATATATATATATATATATATATATATATATATATATATATATATATATATATACATATATATAATATATATATAATATTAATAATAAATATTTTATATACATATATCATATATATATATATATATATATATATATATATATATATATATATATATATATATATATATATTACTATATTACATATAAATTATATAATATATATATATATATATATATATATAATATATATTAATATAAATATATATATATTATATATATATAATATAATATATATATATATATTATATATATATATATATAATATTATAATATATTATTATATATAATTATATATATATAGATATATATTATATATATATATATATATATATATATATATTATATTATATATATATAGATATATATTATATGTATAATATATTAATATATATATAATAATATATATAATATATATATATATATATATATATATATATATATTATATATATATACATATATATAATATTTAAAGTATAATAATATATATATAAATATATATAAATATAAATATATATAAATATAAATATATATATATATATATATATATATATATATATTTATATATATATGTAGTAAAACCATTACTTGTACATAAAACATGCTTATTTAGTTACGACTGCCGGTTTCGGAGTAACTGCCTTCATCATCAGGTCCGACAACAAAAATACAGAGAGAAAAACTGAAAAATCACTAAATCACAAACGATCATTAGAATACAGTAATGTTACACAAAGGTATATTATATAATATATATATATATATATACTATATATCATATATATATACACATATATATACATATATATAATATATATATATAAATATAACATATAATAATATAATGGATATGAATTTCAACAATTAATTTTTAGACAGGATGGAGACTATTTTATGACTAGTTTTGATGTGGAATCTCTCTTCAGAAATGTTCCACTCAATGAAACCATTAGTATTATTTTAAACAAAATTTTTTCCAGTGATGATACTATTTTTTATGGTTTTAATCGGGCTACTTTCAAACAATTACGTGATCTTGCTGTGCAAGATTCTATGTTCATTTTTAACAATGGGCTCTATTCGCAGGTCGATGGAGTCGCCATCGGGTCTCCTTTAGGCCTTATCTTTGCTAACTTTTTTATGTCAGACTTGGAGTCGAAATTTTGAAATGGTTGTAGTTCTAATTTTAGACCCACTTTTTACCGTAGATACAGTGATGATACCTTCGCGTTATTCCAGCATCCTTGGCAATGTTCCTCATTTTTAGAATTTATTAATAACGTTCACCCGAATATTACGTTTACAGTAGAGGTTGAAAATGAAGGTACTCTATCTTATTTAGATTTCAGAATCACTAGAAGTAACTCAGAATTAACACATCAGTCTGCAGAAAACGTACTTATACAGGACTTACTAATAATTCTTATAGTTCCTGTCAACATTCTTTTAAATTAAACTCCATCCACTTATTGATAAATAAGGCTCTTAAGTATTCATCTTCTTGGAAAAATTTTCTTGACGAGATTTAATTTTTGCCTTTTTTTTTAAGTCCAACTCTTTTCCACAAGACTTAGTTTTAAAAATTGTCAACCAGATACTTGCGATGGTTTTCCAGCCTTTATCTCCTAATTTTGATGTTCCAAAAAGGTTATTTTATGCTACTGTTCCTCATATTTCTGATCTGAAATTCATATCCAATTATAACAAATCATTGAACAAGAAATTCCGTGTCTCAAGGTCAAATTAATATCAAACAATCCATGTACAACAGGTTCCTTTTTTAATTTCAAAGTTCGCCTTCAGCCCTTCATGAGATCCAACGTCATATACAAATTTACATGCCCTGGATGTCCAGGTTGTTACGTTGGTTCAACTCGAAGGTTGCTGAGGGTTCGATATTGCGGTCATTTAGGTTTTAATTTCCGAACAGGAGAAAGAATAAAACAACCTGAATTTTCTAATATCAGGAACAAAGCTTTTAATTGTAAAGTTGAGCTCCAGAAAGAACAGTTCACAATAATAGATCATGTCAAACATCCTGATCACTTCGTTAAATGGTAATACTTCTTCATCCACTCTATACCTGGCATAGTTACCGTCGTCACCTGCATTTGACGACAGGTCTTTCCATCTTCTCTCCTCATGGACGGTTAGTGTTTTGGGTGTTTTCTCTTTTTTTAATGTTTTTACTTTGTGCTTTTTTTGGTTAATTTTAAGACTATTTTGATAAAAGTGAGTTCTGTTTGTGCTTTATGGTTTTATAAGTTATTTATTTGTCTTATTGCTCTTTGCAGACTGATGATGCACAGATGTTTCATGTGCGAAACGTTTCGTTGTAATAAACTTGATCCTTTTACAAACTTGTATCATGGACACCCTCTGAAGATTCGTGTGTGTATATATATACATATATATATATATATATATATATATATATATATATTATATATATATATATATATATATATAATATATATATATATATTATATATTGCTACTTTCGAAATGCATGTTTCCCCTCTTTGAAATGTCATGTAGAATTGTGTAACATTTTTTCAGATTCCTAGATAGTTTAGGGATAGGATGTTTTAAATGTGTGTTCAGATTTCGCATTACATATTAGAAAAGAATATATATTATAACGTAGAATGTAAAAAGAGAGAGATTTTCTTTGTCTGTTCGAAACTACGAGTGTTTTCGCTTTTATGTCAACACTGTAAGATTAGAGGGTCTGCGAGATCCGTTTGCTTTTCTATTCTGTCAACGCTTTTGATAGCTAGCTCAAATCTTCATTTGTGCTTTGGAGAATCTGTCATTGTTTGTGATAAGACTTCTCCTTCGTGTCGATCGAGTATAGTACGTCTTTTTTTTTTTAACAGACTGGACTCGTACGCGTATGTCTTTGATCAAAGCCACGTGGAGATTGCACATTTTTTATGTGAAGTTGCGTCAGAGTTCGAAGCTACTGGAAGCATTTGTGCCAAGACCGTTTTGTATCATCTGCCCAGTCCAGCTTTCGTAGAGGAAGAAATTTCATTATATTTTAGAACCTCGAGGCATTAACATCTCGCTCTCGCTCTCTCTCTCTCTCTCTCTCTCTCTCTCTCTCTCTCTCTCTCCCGCGACATCCTTGAGATTATATTAACATAATATAAATTGGTCAATCTAACTTAGAATTTCATATTTGATATTTCTTAGAGTTTGTTTAGTGTTATTTAGTTTTTTTTGTGGAATCTGAACAAACATTATTTCGTAACGGCGCCTGGTTTTTGTGAAAGTGTGAATCAAGCCTGCAGCAAAGCAAAGAAAGAAATTGGTATACCAAGGTAAAATGTGTTATATTTTTATTAGTTGCAACTAATAACTAATAATTGTTAGGAACAGTGATTAACTAATAACTAATATTTAATGGTTATGATGGTTTAGTTAACTAATAACAGGTGGTTATGAAGGTTTGGTAAAAACTGATGGTTATAATGTTTTGAGTGAAAAAGATTCACACTTACACATTGCGTGTTTTTTTGTGTTTGTTCCATTGTTTCTGCACTATTTCATTTTCTTATTGAAGTGTGTCTTTTCATTTTATATTTTCATTTGCATTCACAATTTAATTGACTAGGTTATTTTCATTGCTTAATCATTTCACATTTAATTAAATTTAACATTTGTGAATTAATTTGCATTTACTTAGAATTCTTTTCAAGATATATTATTGTTTAGCACTTGTGAATTAATTTCAAATTTTCAATTATTGCCTAACACTTTTGAATTTTGATTGAATTAATTTTCTTGAATTTTGTGATAAATTAATTTTGATTTAACGTTACTTAATTTGATTCAAGAATTAATTAAATTTTACTTTGTTTTCAAGTAACAGTAATATTCCCTGATATTGTGAATTTCACTTATAAATTTTGAGTTTAATAATAAATTTTTGTATTTAAAATTTTTATAAGTGTTTTTATTTTTATACCAGTATATTTGCATTTGATTATATTGATGATAGGTAGAAACATAGAGTGGTAATTGATTTGCTTTCCTTCAATTTACTTGAAGTGACTTAGAACCAGGGAAGTACTTAGACTTCTGCAATCAGGGAAATACTTAGACTTTTAAAGTTGTTGATGGAGTGATGCCCTTTGATTAATTTAATTACTTACAAGATTACCTCACACCTGTTTTGATGTACTTAGTCTGATATTCTGCAATAACGGTAAGTGTTAAGGGATCACTGTTGCCTTTAGAGTATTCAGTCGTTTAATACGTGTTATGAGGGTTTAGGTGTCTGGCTTTTGGTGAGGTAATAATTAATGAATGGTAACCAGATACTTGGCACTTCGTAACAATATATATATATATTATATATATATATATATATATATATATATATATATATATATATATATATATATATACATACATGTTACATGTTACATGTGTATTATGGACCCTGTTTAATTAACGTAAATAAATTGTAGTAGCGCGGCGTACCTTAAATGTTCCCAGCAACATGACATTTCCATAGCTAAAACCAGTCATTAAATCTAGGCTAATTCAAACTCTTGAGATACAAAAATAGTCTTTATTTCCCCAAAACAGCTAACATGAAAATTAAAGAAAATGAATTTAAAATCCCAAAACCAATAAACATCATTACTGTTCTGCTTGAACATAATGCCACACACTATTCTCACTGTCATAAAACCCCTCAGTCATTCTGAAATAAATGTCAAATAGGAATTCATTTTCGGTAGTGACAAACCAAATCCATCTATAAAAGAAATCCCATCCCTTCACAATATCTGAAAGTTTTTTCAGTCTTTCTTTTCATGTTACTTTTCCGAGAGATCCTCCAGCACCACCTACAGGATTTTGTTCACACTATCACTACCAACTTCTGCCGTCTAATTGCCCATTATACACCATCTAAGGGATTATATTAGGCACCCATGCGCCCTGATGGACGTACAAATGTACAGACCCAACTGGACGTACATGCGCACAGTAATCTACCCATGATCCCGATGTACGCGTGCTCTGCATGTTTCATACACATCCTATTTGTCACATAAACTAACATATACACGTAACTGCATTTTTTTGACGTCATAATCATATGACTTCTGACTAACTTACGCGCCCCTAGATCTCACTGGTGCGATTAAGTAATGTTATGACTTTTTCTCGTTCCAGCATCCTGAGAAATTCACTCATGTTTTCAAATTTTCCAAAACACTCGAGGCCGTACTGCTACGCATTCCAATCTGTCTGCGTCACCCGTTGCCGACCTAATTTTAACTATTAACATACCAGTGTCTTTTACACTGCTCGGCCACCTACCTTGCGCACCCCTGATACACAATAGGCTGGCTACTTGTGTATAGTTCTTAATTTCTTTTAACCTGCCACATGATTCAGGGCCACTTCCGCCACAGGGGTCCTCTTACATCCAAATTTGATGGCCTCTGCAACGCACATTGTGACTATTATTATCGCCACCATAACAGCGATCACTGGAATGGTGTAGCGTTCTGTGAAGAACAAATTGTCCTCTCCTTTCTCCTCTAGTGGAGGAACTGTAATTGTGTCCAATGTTAGCAGAACGTTTACCGCCTCGTGCTACCCCTTGTTGATAAGCTGTAGATTCGTCGTCTTCTAATGGAGGAACTGTAACTGCCTCCTATGTTGCTGAACTTGAAATATTCCGCGACTTCCATGCAGGTAGATACCTGGTTTGCCCCAGATATTATCCTGAGATGACTCCACACGAACCATCGAATATTTTCTTTCCCTGTAGTAGCGATCTGTGACCTCGTCGTCCACGGTGAAGACCATACATCTGGCACAGTAGATCCTTGTGGCTGTTTTCGTTGTCACCACTCGATAAGGATCTGGGAATTCTCTAAAGTCATCGTGGGTCCATGTTTCGTCATGAACAGGTTCTAACTGACACCCTGGCAAGTTCATGTATTACTAGAAAGAAATTCTTTCTTTCACCCACGAATCTGTCATGAGCAATCAATGCCAACCTCATAGTCAACTACTAAAAACTGAAATTCCTTATTAAAATAAAAGTGGTCTCTATCCACTAACCCCTTTCTAAAATACTGGGAAAAACTTTTAGCACTAACTGACCGCTCACAATTAACCCCTTATCTGATAAGTACACCAGCAAAAGCCCCCGTAAAGTTTATACAACTAATCTCCATGAAAATATAATGTTTGACTCCTATTTCTATGTTTTCTATGACAAGATATATTCTACCATCTCTCTATAATAACATGCCATCCAGAAGACAACCCTATGTAAAAATACACACAAATACTACTTAACCCAGTTACAGATCCCCCACAATTAAATTATTAATTCAACTATTTTACCATATTACCAAACGTAGTTGCATCAAACACAAAAGAAAAGAAAAAATACCGCCACAACAAATCAGTAGCCTTCCACGAATAACCCCTTAAAATTCCTCATTATGGAACATAATCATCTAAAATTCCGGATGGAAGAAAAATCCTATGAGCATCCAACTCTTAAAGGAATGTCAGCAATGGTATCATCCCAGACATCACAACATTTTTAGCACCTAACAACCTGTTTATTCCAAACATCCGCAAATAGCGACGTTCCTATGTCTATAACTGATTCACTTAAGGTAGATTCTCGGATGAGCCTTATTCTTACGAGACGTTTGTTTGGTGGCCGCTGATTGGCTGGTACCGGGAGGTAGGCAGCTCCCAGCCAATCAGCGGCCGCCAAACTAACGTCTCGTAGGCATAGGGATCACCCAAGAATCTACCTTAAGTGAACCAGTTATAGTTTACCTGATAAGCCTCGAAGTCACTATGACCCTCAAATTAACACCAAATCTTCGTTAATCTTCTCTGGGGGAATCGTCAAAACTCATCATTGATACCACAGACCCTCATTAATCCTCATATCCGCACTGGTACCAATAAAGTACATCGCCTCGGCTAAATACTAAGCCATTCTAACACTGCCAAATTTAACCCCAAAGGAAATCACTTGAGATACTGCCAAATATATAACACTAACGGAAACCACCCCGGGAAGATGTAACCTCAGAAAACCACTAACCCCGAAATATCAACCATTGAGAGCCATAATGGCTCTGGTGAATACAACCTCATAAAATACACCGCCTCATCTGGAAACTGTAAAACCACAATGGACCAGTACCACCGCCAAGAGCCATAATTTCATGAAGAACCACAATCACCATATCACTGGCTCAAACCACAGATCACCAACAAAAATCAACACCACCAAAAATAACCACCAAAAATCCTTATAATATGTCTCAACTCGACGATATTTCCCCACATATTTCACCCAAATTCCTCGATTATTTCACATTTACCCCAGGTATTTACGCCGATTCGCTGCAGTTGCTCTAATTAAGAAAGTAGTAAAAGAGGAAAAGAAAAAAATAATGTTAAATAAGACTGATTAAGTAAGATATAAAAATTCTACAGGTCTCTGTATTTCACATTTCATCATTTACTTGTGAAACCTAAAAAAAAAGAGAAAAAAAAGAAAAAAAAATCATTTTCCGTCTTCTTGATCTTTGATATTTGCATCAATCTAGACAGACCTGTCTTTTTATCTCATCTAAGACTAAAAAGCTGTTTCCTCTCTTTTCTTCAATAACTCTAAAAGGACCCTCAAACTTTGGATCTAGCTTATAATCTAATTAATTTCTCACATTAATTTTCAAGAACACATTCTCCCCAATAGCAACTTTAACATCTATTGGATTTCCATTGCTTTTTTCCACCATTTCTCGAGTCTTAGCCTCGATATTATGGCTAAGATAAGCATGTCTCCCCTTTGCCGTGGAGATTAATGAGTTATTTGTATCTTCCCCAAGAGAAAGCATAAGCAACAAATCAAATGTGCTTCACGCATGGCAACCAAATAATGCTTCGAATGGAGACATTCAATATAATAACTGACCATAATGTTAATGTTATGCCTAACTTTATCTATATATCTATCCCAGTGTCCTAACATTTCCTCCTACAGTCTTCCTAAGAGCCTTGAGCACTAAAGATTGTCTTCCTTATTTGCATTTCTGCCCCTGAAAACTCATGTTTTTCCTCTGCAATAGCCACTGAACCACTATCCTTACTCCAATCTTGGAGATCTACCACATACGTATTCTTCTGATAATTCCTAACTGTATCATTACAATTCAGCAATTCTATCCATATCACGCCTGTAATAGATATCTTGTTCCCTGATACGGTACTAATGACGCCTTTTACTTTCTCTCTACCCTCAATTATGCATACCTCTTTGGGTATTTTCATTTCCCTCAGCTTGACTTTCACCAAAGTCATTGTACCTGAATTTCGAATAACATCCTCTGATAAAACACCTTTATGTTTGTGGTTATTATACATAGCACCCTCACGTTCAACATCCACATGAATATCGTCCTTATTTATATAAGTATCACCCTATCCATCAACTACTATCCCAAAGCTAGTATCAGTATCAGCATTGTTATCATTATCACTGCTATCAACTATAGTACCTTTATTTATTGCCAAACTTACCACCGCTATCACCATTATAACCACTATTATCACCACCATGATCACTAATATCCCCATTAACATTGCCGTGATCACCAATATACCCATTAACATCGCCGTGATCACGAAATTCCCCATTAACAACGCCTATCACAATATCCCCACTAGCACAGCCGTGATCACCAATATACCCATTAACACCACCGTGATCAATAATATATCATTAACACTGCCATGATCACCAATATCCTCATTAATACCGCTGTGATCACCAATATACCCATTAACACCACCGTGATCATTATTATCCCCATTAACACTGCCATGATCACCAATATCCCCATTAACACTGCCATGATCACCAATATACCCATTAACACTGCCTTGATCACTAATATCCCCATTAACACCACCGTGATCAATAATATTCCATTAACACTGCAATGATCACCAATATCCTCATTAATACCGCTGTGATCACCAATATACCCATCAACACCACCGTGATCAATAATATCCCCACTAACACTGCCATGATCACCAATATCCCCATTAACACTGCCTTGATCACTAATATCCCCATTAACACTGCCATGATCACCAATATGCCCATTATCCCTGCCTTGGCCACTAATATCCCCATTAACACCGCAATGATCATCAATATACCCATTAACACTGCTATAATTACCAATATACCCATTACCACTGCCATGATCACTAATATCCTCATTAACACTGCCTTCATCACTAATATCCCCATTAACACTGCCATGATCACCATTATACCCATTAGCACCACCATGATCACCAATATCCCCATTTACAATGCCGTGATCACTAATATCCCCATTAACCCTACCGTGATCACCAATATACCAATTAACAGCACCCTGATCACTAATATCACCATTAACACCGCAATGTAATATCTCAGTTAACACCACCCGATCACTAATATTCTTATCACCACTATCCCCCATATTAACCTCAGTATCCCTATTTCTCTCAGTTCCATGTACACCCTCACACGGAATAAAATCACCCTGTTTCCCAACCTTTATGTTGCCCACCCAGGCTAGTATATAGAAAGTGAAATCAATGACTAAATAAACATTTCTCTAGAAGACCTTTCCATATATCCTTGACCTAACCTTTCAAAAAAGATTTACACAAATTATTCATCACCATTTTCCAACCATATCAGTCAAATTAATTCCAAAAAATCCCTTTAGCATAGGCATCTTGTTTAATAATAAAAGATCACCTGTGTCCCATATATGTCTTCTGGTGTCATCTATAAATATACTTGCCCTAAACTTATTTCAGGGATTTACATGGGATCCGCCAGTAGACTATATAAGGTGCGCAGTGATTCATATCGGGGAGTGAGTTTCCGCACAGGTAGCAGAATCTAAAACCCAGAACAGTAAAATATCAGGAACCATTCAAAACAATGTTAAACCTACATTGAGAACAAAGATTTTAGTGTCATCGGTCATATTGCCAATCCTCAAGATTCAAGAGTCCTAGGTCGTTCTTTATAAAAACAACTTGTACAGTAAGCGTAAAAAAGTGAGGCTACAAATTTCAAGTTTAATCGAATTTTTTTTTATTTATTTACTTTTTTTTTTTAGAAACTCTCGTGCGGTTGCCAGTTAGTATACTTTATTCCAATTATTGGCATCCTCTTTATCTGATATTACGTATCAGTGATTAACTGTAGAACCACAGAAGGTATTTCCCTAGTGAATGGTCAGTGCTAGTTCAATAAATGTATATCAAAAGAAAAGAAAAAGAATTTCCCCGTAGAAACATCTGCGGCTCTCAATATGTAATATCGAGTGTTCACCATTGAATGGCAGCAGGAACAGAGTGCATAAGCATTGGCCTAATGTGATTTGCAAATTAACTTTCTACTTTTATAGCGTTATATCGAAAGTTATTATGATTTATTTTGATAAAGCACATAGAAGGTTAGCATCTGATTAAATTAGATATAATAAGACACATGTTGGTGTGAAAAACAAAAACAAAAAACAAATCCAAGTTATATGCTCGTTTAACGCTGGCTACATGGTTAGGCCTATTTCAATAATCAAGGAAATATATTTTCCAGCTGGTTATTTAATAATTTAATCGAAAGATTTTGTATGTGGAATTGCGTTCAGGGTGGCATAAAACTAGTATTTTCGTGGGTTTCCACTTTTTTTTTTCTCAGTGTATAAGTGAGACTATTCTTGTCCATACGATCCGAAGTGTGAATATGCTTGGCGAGCATTATTTTAATTCGAGTATCTGTTCCTGCTCTCTCTCTCTCTCTCTCTCTCTCTCTCTCTCTCTCTCTCTCTCAGGACCTTTTTATCTAGTCAGGAATAACCAGAGGCCTGTATTAAGAATCGAGCACTAAGCATATTGGTCATGCTTGGGTGCTTCTTTATATATATATATATTATATATATATATATATATATATATGTATATTATATATATATATATATATATAACCGGATCTCTTACATCTCGGTACTTCCTAAAAGGTAGCAATGGATCCGTGCGTTTAAGGCACTGGCAATAACATCCATCATACATTTCCTCTCAGTCCAATACCAACAACCAGCCCCCCCCCCTCTCTCTCTCTCTCTCTCTCCCCTCAACAATCTCTCTCTCTCTCCATCTCTCTCCATCTCTCTCTCCCTCCACAACACTTCCCTCCCCCCTCTCCATTACCTAAGGCATTTAAATCAGACACGTGAACTTACAAAAATAACATTTATTTAAGAACAAAGCATTAGCTAAATAAACTCTGGTTCTTAACAAAAAGATTAAATGAAAGGTTGAACTCAGATAACCCTCTCCATATTTCTCCTACAATAACCCACATCATTTTAGTCATGAAACTGGAAAAGTCACAACAGTCTCTATAGTAACACCATGAAACATTATTTAAGTTCCCATATCAATTAAGTCAGTTCCCTTTGTATCAGATCATTTCCCCTTTCTGTTAGAAGACAGGAGAACACCTCGATGAGCACAAAAGATCATTTGAAATAGATCATCTTTGAAATAAATATTCAAAGTAAAGTACAGACAAGCCACACTTGGCTAAAAATAAGTATGCTTACCCATTCAACACAATATTCACAACACTTCTCTCAAAAAGTACTTTTGCAGAAGCCAATGCCTTCTGCTGCCTCTGTAATGGTCTCTCACCTTGGTTACCTTACACTCTCATATGTAGGGAAAAAGCTCGCACACATGTACGAACTCACACACATTGTTCACACCCAGGAAACTGCCTAGAACCAGTTTCAGAAGGCACCTCTGTATCAAGCGCCCATAGCGACAGGACATCACGCCACCCAAAAAGATAAGTCAGCATTCCTAAGCTTGTCACTTTGGGCACTGTCTCTAAGGAGAAGCTGAACTGCTGACCCCCACATTCTAAGAAATGTCACAGCACATCACCTTACAACAGTATCTGAAACATATTGGTCTATATATATATAGATATACGATATATATATATATATATATATATATATATATATATATATATATATAATATATATATATATATATATATATATATATATGAATATATATATATGAATATATATATATATATATATATATATATATATATATATATTATATATATATATATTATATATATATATATATATATATATATATATACTATATATATATATATATATATATATATATAGATATATATATGTATATAGATATATATATATATATATATATCACTATATATATATATATATATATATATATATATATATATATATATATATATATATGTATATTATATATACTATATATAATAAGTATATAATTAATAATATATATATATAATATACTATATGATAACTATATAATATATTTTTTTATATATATTATATTATATATATAATATAATATTATTATATATAATATATTATATAATTAACCACCTTTTCCACTTCAACCTTTTACCTTTAATCAAAAACCTTCTATCATATTCCAACCGTGATACTTAAGACTGAATTTGCGTAAGTGGGTGTATCATAAGGCCGTGATATCACCCAAATTCATATTTCCACATGCAACTAGTAATCAGTTCGATCCAGTCAAGCATTATTGTATAACAGAAATTCTTGAAGTTTTTGAGGATTCATATATTACACATATTATATATATGTATATATATATATATATGTATATATGCATATATATATATATATATATATATATATATATATATATATATATATATATATATATATATAAGACTGGATCGAACTGATTCCTAGTTGCATGTGGGAAATATGAATTTTGGGTGATATCACGGCTTTATGATACGCCCACTTACGCAAATTCAGTCTTAAGTATCACGGTTGGAATATGATTAGAAGGTTTGATTAAAGGTAAATGGTTGAAGTGGAAAAGGTGGAGTTAGGACTGTGGGTAGAAATAGAGGTAGAGGGGGTGGGAGGGGGGTTGGTTGGGGTCTGTCGTCTTCCGACTTCACCAGGTGGTGATTTTACGGGTGTTCTGGTTGCTTGCGGCCGTCTTTATTACTTTTTTTTTTTTTTTTTTTTTTTTTTGGTATAGCTAGTCTGTTTCCCAGTTCTATCTTTGCCTAAATAACAGACAATGGCCCCGCATTTATAAATAAGCCTTGCCATGCCCGGAACTAGGCCTAGTCACCTGAAGGCAGCAGCAGCAAGAGCCTTTCTCGAAGATGGTGTTTTATGCTCGGTTTCACATGCTCTCTTTTTCTCTCTGTTTTGCTCGTTCTCTCTTTTTGCTCTCTTTCTCCTCTAGTTTGCTCTCTTTATCTCCTTGAAGAATCTTTTTTTGTACTTTATTTTGCTCTCTTTGCTCTCTTCTCTCCCTGACGAATTTTTTGCATTTATTTTTGGCCTCCTTCTCATTTTGTTTGGATATCTAGATGGTTGTAAAAATGATTTTCCACTAATAAGGTTTCATTATCATGAGCTTTATAAATTCGTGCTTGGTTTACCATAATCTTTCAACTTGATATTATCGGGTCCTAGAAACTAAAATCAGAACGACCAACCACACCCAACTTCTCCGTTGAATCTAGGTGCATTCCTGGTTGAATATGTTTAATGATACGGAGATTTTCCCTTTATATTCTATTGGTTCATGCATGGTTTTATGCATCTTCGCTAAAATAATTGATAATACACTATGATATTAAATATATGTTTCCACATTGCTTTAAATATACATAGGTAATGTTGGTGATCCTGTTGAACGAAAATTTCAATTTTTTTCTTTTCTGTAGTTTGAAGTAATTACTATCCTTTGAAATAATTATCATTACCATAATTTTTTCTTGTGATTGTTATAAATATCATAGACTTGAAATTTTTGCATCATATGTTACCTTTATTTTTCTTGATAGAGCTTTCAGTGTAAAAAAAAAAAAAATAGTTTTTGAGCTGCGTGTTGTAATTGTCAATTAGTGAATTTCGAACGAAATCCTCTGAAATTTGTACCCTCACTTTTGACGTTTACTGTACCATCGTTAAACACTAATACATCTGCGAGTCAATTGCATTTGGCTTAAAGTTCGTAATGTGGTGGTTTCCTTCCATTTAGTTCCTCTGTGTCGCCTCAAGGTTGGTTGTGTTTTTGTTTTTTTATTATTTCATTCCTACTCCGTTTTATTTTAAATGAATTCTTAGACTGTACTTTTAATTGTTTTTATCTTTTCTTATGTGCAGCCCAGCAGATGTAATTCTGTACATAATTGCGAAACGTTGGCAAAATAAAAAAGGAAGACGGACGAAAACCACATATCACTATTATGTGGTTTTCGTCCGTCTTTCTCTGAATATTTTTCCTGGAGTATTTCTCTGTGCCCTGTATCACGATATATGTCTATATATATATATAATATATATATATAATATATATATATATATATATATATATATATATATATATATATATATATATATACTGGGTATAATTCTACTTTAAGCAAATATTTTGGGGAATAAAAGAAAAAGCCATCCTGAGTAGAAAATATTCTATAAACATGCGTTTTAAGGCTTCGTTTATCAATGAGGTGAATTTTTAAAATAACCGTTATCATTAAACGGATAAGATTGCACGTTGGGATGTCAGAGATATGCAGTAAGGGTGATAGAGATGAACAGTTCACTTGTTACTCTAAACAGTCTCTCGTTATTGCCAAGATAAGTGAGAGTGTCTGAGTTACAGTTGTCAAATTCCCATTCATTTTGTTAGCAAGAAACTGGAGACAATGCCTTACCGTTCTAGTAATGTGGAATATGCACATATGATGTTTATTTATGGGCTTTGCATTAGTTCCATTTCTAGATAACATGGTTACGAGAACGAGATGTAATTTGAAGCACACATACTTCCTTCCTCTTGTCTCTATCTTAAGGGCTGAATGTCTAAAAGTGCCAGAGATTTGTTTTTCTCTAATGTGAACATTTAACACCGATACACAAATATCACTTTTATCATTCAGAAAATGTTCTTATGAAGGCAAATTGGCCGCAAGATAAAACATTATCCCATATCCCAAAGCAAATTGAAGAACTGTCAACCACTCACTAAATGAACGGGAAGAAATTTAAAGAAAATAAAATTAATAAAAAAGGATTTGATTACACTTTCTGACCAAAGAAAAAGAGAAACGGAAATAGAATTCAATTCTTGATAAGATTTCCCCATCCTGAACACTTGAGCCAAAAACTTTTTTTTCCTTTTTTTTAAAGCAGAAAAATATCTATCTAAGGTCGTCCGGGGAATTGGATCAATTGTGGAACTGAAAATGGGATTCCTTTTGAAACGAACTGTTTTGGTGACCAACTAAAACTTCTTTAAGTAAAAAAGAAAAATTCAGTAAATAGTTATATAAATAATTACTGGTAAACATACTCATTGGTAACTTAAATACACTTTTCGCAATCACAAATGTTAAACCAGAATGTTGCTTAATATCAAATTCACTCTACTTTGGGAATAACAAGATCTCACAATAGTATATAGGGTACATAATCTTAAGCGTACTTTCACATAAGAATTTTCTTTACAATCAAATACATCTATAATCTTTTAATCATATTCAAACACAACAAATTTCTTCCTCTCAATAACTTTAGTTTAGACTGTACAGACAATAATTGGCTTAAAATTTTTCCAACTTTTGCCTGTGAAATATAAAAAGTAATACCCAGTTGCTTTTTCAACTTTTCCTCTCACTACTACAGTCACGCACTTACATTAAAAATGAAGCCTACAAGACTCATAACCTTCAACACTAATCATGCGTATAACAACAGCCATCACGCTTTAAACTGAAACTATGCAACCGCTTCCGATGTATTTAAAAAGTAATGTTCACTTTGTTCACCTTCTGACGTTGTATGTAGCTACAGCCTCCACTGGGTTGGTTCCCTTTCTGGCGGGTTCGTTTTCAAAATAGGGTGCTTCTTATATTTTAATATAATTGTCTTTTAGTATGTCCTCGTCAGTATCATAGCTCCTGCAGAATAGGAGAGTAGCTTTTTTATTTTTTTTATTTACTTCCTTCTTGTATAATCTTCACTTCAGGGGACATTTTCTTGTATAGTCTTGGTACACAATATTCAAATTCTCTCTCGCCTGACTTACAATTGGTTCTAGGTTAAAATAGCCCGTATACTTCACTTGTACGTCTGATCACAATATTCATTTCAGGTCAAAAGAAGCTTAAGCAGTTGCTCAGAAATGTTGGTTCACCATATTTTAGTACTTTAAAAACTGTGAGAAGTGTTTTGTAATCGATTCTTGCTTTTACTGGGACCCAACGTAGCTCAATTAGTGCCGGGATTATTCGGTCACGGGAACTTAATCCTTTGATTAGTCTGGCAGTTCCATTTTGTGCGTGTAGTTTTCTTAATAGGTAGTAAGGGAGACCGTAGCATATAAAGTTGCAATAGTCAAGGCTCTAAAGTATTCGGTTACTAATTGCTGTTTCCAGAATATCTTCACTTAAATATTTTCTGATAAATGTAATGTTTCTAATACGATAATTAGAGCTTTTTACAATATGCAATATATGGTTTTTCGTCGGCAATTTATCCTCAATAAATACTCCTAGCTTCCTCACTGCTGCTAGACTGTTTATTGATGACGAACCAGCAGTTATTCTTTTGAAGCGTTCATATTTCCGTAGTGCACTGTCAGACCCAAATACCATATGTTCGGTTTTGTCTTCATCAAGTTTCAATTTTGTCGCCGAAATCCATTTTTTTATAGCTTTCATAATTGCGTCAATTTTACTAATGGCGTCTTCTACCGGTTCGACAGGAAAATAGAACTGAGTATCATCAGCGTTCAGTTTATACCTAAACTTGTGCTTGGTTAGAATTTTAGATAATTCAGTTGTGCAAATGCCAAATAGCAGTGGACCCAGGACGCTACCTTGGGGTGCTCCTCTTGTCTGGACTCTCTTTTTCTGATACCACATTTGATATAACCATTGTAATCGTCCATGTCTACTGCTCTTAGGTCTTCAAGTAGCAGATAGTGGTCAACTGTGTCAAATGGTGCACTTAGGTCGAGTATGACCATGATACCACATCTTTCATTTGCCATAATTTTACCATATCATTTATAATTGCGCACAATGTAGTCTCTGTTGAGTGTTTTATTCTGTAAGGTGACTGATCATCAGGTATAACGTTGAGTTGCATGTCTCTTTGCCTTATTGTTTATAAGTGCCAAATATGATTTGTGTACCTATGTGGGTAACTCAAGTATTCTGTTGAAAATTCGAACTGGATCAGTTTTATCAAAGGAAAACTTAAAGATTTTATCGCAAGCAGCGACAACCGTTCATTAAACATTCTCGAGTCTTTCTTTATTCGAAAGTTATGACCGAAACTGAACAACAGTTCAAGTGCAGCACCATTACACATTGCATAACAGACAATTACCCCGTTCTATGTTTTTCTCCGACTAATTTGGGTTCGCTTTCTTTCCCTATTGTCATGAATCCATCATTTTTTTACATACAGATGATCCTCTTTCAGTGGGTTCTCGTTTCCTTATTTTCCATTTCATTTTTGTATATAAAGACTGACTGCGTTTTTCGTCTGCCATTGTCAAAGTTTCATCAAATCTATTTGCGTTTCATTTTTCGTCTTGGATTACAATTCCCTTTTTGTCAGGTGATTTCATTTGATAATTGATATGCTCATTTTGTTCTTTTATTTTACTTCTCCACTTCCATTGCTTGTCTGTTTTTTTTTTTTTTTTTTTTTTTTTAAGATTTTCCTTATTATATGCAGTCATTACTATTAGAACTTATCATGATTTTTTAATTTGTTATAGTCTTACTACTGACGAATGGTTTTTTTTTTGTCCTCAGATTTAGCCTCAAAGATGAGAGCTGAATTTCTGACACTTGCGTTAAACAACAAGTTGTAACTTAACTTGCCAAAGCTTTGACTAGTCATCTAATCTTTGTCAAAAATTCGACTTTGTGGAAGTGAAAACGCCATCAATTTTATATAATATATCCATATAATATGTGGGCAAGAGATATATGAGAATCGCTGTTGTTAATAACGTGCTCGATAAAGGTGAGTATTTAAGTGAGGTAATAATTGTTTTCATGTTAAAAGATTTGATTAAGTCTGACATTTATTTTAATAAATATAAAGACCCCGGGTCACTGGAAGTGCTTCGTGATATTTTCGTAAAAAGGCAAAAATGAAATGAATAAGAGGTGTTGGGGGCCCTGGGAAGACTGCCTTGTTAGCGGCCTTGTGAAAAAGGTAGCAAATAAACTACGTGTTCTCACCCATCCTGGACCGCGAAATCCATTTCCATTAAGCATAGATGGTTAAGCTTATAAGAGTGGATTGCCTTTCTCACTGCAAAATGAAATAGATAGATACTTTCCTGATGGGTCTGAAGGAAACTTGACCTAATTAGAGACCCTCTCCATACAGATGTTGCTTTTGTTAATGATGCTGTTAAGGAAGAGTTTATTGAAGCTGTGAATGGCTCCAGTGTTTGTGATCTATGGGAAAAAAAGTCTTTAGTGAGGTTCTGGTTTAAAATATCCAAATCATATCCACACGTCACAGAGTAGCCTCTTCGTTCTCAGTTGCTTTTCCCATCAATGTAGTATCTGTGTGAAACTGGGGTTTCCAGCTTATGTCATAAAATCAAAACTAAGGTCTCGAATGACTGTGAAGCTTTAGCAAAATCTGCTCCCCGGCCGACTAGGCTAGTTGATGAGAAACAGTTTCAGCAATCTCATTAAATCTCTTTGCTGCTGATGTAATAATGTATTTTATTTTTGAGTACCAGAACCTTGAAAATTTACTGCATGGAAACAGGTAAATAATTAAAATAAAAATTTTCTTTATATTTTGTGGAATTCTTTGTGTTTACAATAACACTGGTTATGTCAGGAGAGTTACGTACTTACTTCCCTTCAGCACAGTACTACTTGCAAATATGCACAATGAAATTTTTTTCTGACATTGTTTTGCTTTCTTTATACTACGAAGTGGAGGGGGTAAATTACTGACACTAAATATACCCGAAAGTGTACGCGGTGAAAAAAGGTTGAAATTCCCTGCAGTGCAATTTCAACCTTTTTTTAAACCACGTACCCTTTCGGGTATATTTAGTGTCAGTAATTTACCCCCTCCACTTCGTAGTATAAAGAAAGCAAAACAATGTCAGAAAAAAATTCCA
>NC_061108.1:58954267-58961767 GCF_015104395.2 Macrobrachium nipponense | reverse complement strand
TATATATATATAATATATATATATATATATATATATATACATATATATATATATATATATATATAATATATTATCTACTCGTCACTCTTTTACCAGATACTTATGCAAGTGTAATAGCACAATGCCCTCTTAAATTCTTGAATTCTTTGCTCTTTTTTGGATACGCTTGTCACTACAAAACCTCAAGATCCAAATTCAAAGATTTTTTATTAAATATGCATACTTTTTTCTTTGAAAAAGTGCGCAGGTTGCTTATAGGAGGAGATTTTATCAGAGAGGTTTGAGGTAATAGTATCACAACCATCGGAATGGATGAGAGATGAACTGGAAAATGAGGCACAGATTGTGATTTCAGTCACTATGAAAGATTGGTGTGGGGAAGATAGTGATGATGTCCCCGAGCATTACTGCTTGGATTAATATGTGTGTGAAAATTGACTGCTCGGACAAGAACAATATTCACCATCGAAGCAAACGTCACCCTGAAAGAAGCCTTTGGCTTTCATGCTTCGGCAAGAACTTTGGAGACGAATTGTTGTTGTGAGTTGTAAAGGATTAATGGGAATGGCGAGCCAGCTATGAACAGGAAATGGTGGTCTGGTTGGAATGGAAATGCGTTGCTGCATGTTCCCAATGTTCCTTTGGAGGCGTAAGATGGTTTTGAAGGAGATTCACTGCTAACAATATAACAAGTCTCTCTTGCTGTTTTTTCATAAGGATTTATTCATCTATAGGTAATACTTGCAAGGTATGTAGTCTTCTACCACTGTCCAGTAGATCTGTCCTCCCTACGACCAGCGCCCTTCTGTTGGTACTGTTGAGGTTTGGATGGCAGTACCTTCTTGAGAGAGGTTTGCAATTCACCTTGACAAAGTAGTCTAGGTCGTTACATGAAGGTCTGTGAAGCCTACTTTCCTCACGTCAGCAATTCCTCGATGGACAAGTGGTTATCGCGCTCGGCTACCAATCCGGTGGTACGTACTTCGATTCTCGGCTCGGCCAACGCGGAATCAGAGGAATTATTTCTGGTGATAGAAATTTATTTCTCGATATAATGTGTTTCGGATCCCACAATAAGCTGTAGGTCCTGTTGCTAGGTGCCCAAATGGTTCCTAGCCACGTAAAAATATCTAATCCTTCGGGCCAGCCCTAGGAGAGCTGGTAATCACCTCAGTGGTCTGGTAAAACTAAGACATACTCAACTTTTTTCTTCACGTCAGCAAATGTATTTTTATATTAGGTATCTGATAAAAATTGACCAGTAGATTTCAAATACATATTACGTTTGTCTTATGTGACTTGTTTGGAGACAAGATGTCTTCATTGACAGGTAATACAGTGATTGGTTCCTCTAGCCATTATAGTACTAACACGATTGACGTTGGCAGTTATAACTGCTATTAAAATTTACTCATCTTCATGTCAGACATAATTTTGTGGAGTACACCAAACCACCAACTCAGGATACTGCCTTACCAATATCTGTGAGTGGCCAACCCGTTACCAATATTTGAATATCTTTACCTCAGTCACTGTACCTTCCCCTACTGTACCAATATGGCTATCCAACTACTGGTGAATAATTGCTTCTCTACTAGCTTGACTGAGAGATTCACCAGAAAGACAAATAATCATTTGTTACAATCGCCAGAAAAATTCAAAGAGACAGCTATTATGATGTAAGGCCAGGTAATCATGTGCCACCACAACCAGATGGTGATGGCTTTTGAAGAAGATAAGTAAGGTTTAAACAAAATGATAACTGCCAGTTTTCATCCCACTTGAACAAACAATTGTATAAGAATATTTACTTCTAATAAAAAAAAGCGTGAGCTCCAGAAGACTAACCTAATATGCAAACATGCTCACAACTGTGAGGAATTTAGGCATCACAAAGTTTCACTAATTGGTATGACATGTATCAGATTACTGAGAAAACTAATGTACCACTTTCAAGATGGTGCAATAAAGCGCCACTATCAGGAAACACATGGCCTTCATCTATTAGTGCTCCAGGGGAAGCGCTAGTAACATGGTCCAAAATACAGTCAATGAAATTAACTGCTCACCTTTGACCATATATATAAAAAAACTTCAGTTTGCATTCAGTACGGGAATTGCTCATAAAACCTACAATTTAATACCTATGAAACTATCAGAACTAACCCCCCCCCCCCCACACACACACACCATGGTCGTCGTACATTCAACATTTCCTACCTGGCTTTCTATTCCCACTAACCTATACTCCATTCAGTGATTGCCTAACACGGATATGTGACTCACAGAGTTTGCATTTATCATACAGAACACAAACTTTATCTGAATAATGATTTACAAAGGCATCTATGATAATGATTATCAGAACTTTTCATGCCTAGGTTAACAGCAATTAGACACGATATGGCTCTGACTTTTGAGTGGTAGAACAAAGTTTTCTACCTTGATGTCGTTGACAATGCTCTTTGCTTTCAACTTTAAGAATCTTGTATCGAGTACTACAAATTTGAGGGCAGAAACTCATACTCTTGTTAATTATAAGTTTCATAAAACTGATATACATCATGTTAAAAAGTGATTAACAATGTAATACAAACCTCCATACAAGAGGGCTTTCTATGAAAATATGCATGGCCCTGACAGAATTTAATCACAAATGTGGCCATGACATTTGAAAATGAAGGTTTTCTGCTGTGGCTTGGTCAGTATGATTATGTGCTTGTAACTCCAAGTGTATTGGATGCAAGATCATGTTGCCTGAATGCTGCCTTATTCACTCACTTGATTGCCAATTACATTGTCATTTGCAAGTATTGTTTGCAAAGTTACACACACGCTCACACGCAGACACATATATAACTTAGGTTGCTTGAAGGTATATCGTGGAAACACAGAGGTAGCCCAAAATAGATGTATTCTTCTAAAACGTTACATCGTGAGATAGATTTTGCAGAGAAGAATTAGATGTCTATGACAGACGAAGGAGAAAGAGGAAGTGATCTCTTACAGATTGATTTACAAAGCGATAGGTTAGCAAACCTAACAAAGGATACGTGTGTAAAAACGAACACCTCTTTTTAGGTTAAGACAACTCATCATTTAAGTTCTCATGAAAGCCAAAGTAAGTGCCCATGCAAGAAGGTTGATGTTCGTGTTTTCTATTTATGCTTAGCTACCCTTCACACCCATCCTGTGACTGTGGTTTTTGGCATACTTTCCTGGTTGACTCTGATCTGATTAAGTGTTATGCGTTTCTTCTAAGGAATATCCTACATTAATTTTATCATGTAACTTGAATAGTACATATCGCTCGGTCACGATAACAAAATTAAATATATAAGATCAGTCAGGTCGAAGAATGCCTTTCCACAGGATGTGTGTGAGTGCTATTTCAGACAGATAATACAAAATCATGATTCGTCAATGGTAAATAATTGACTAATGCAATCAATAAGATAATAAAGCGTGGTTATAAGATAAGTAATAATGATACATATTCTAAGAAAAAATTGTAAGGATATATAGGTAAAAATCAGTCTACTCGAGTTAATTTAAATCCAAAAGGTTATATATATGTTATATTGATGTACTTATATAAATGCAAGTCATGAAGGTAAATACTCCACAAAAATACTAATGCATTTCTGGTGGTTACATGGCACACAAAGATTATATGTATTAATATAAGGTTATAAGGATAAAAATTAATGGTACCTTGTGAGAGATTAAATATAAGATATAAGGCCTATATATGTATTGATTAAAGTAAATTTGATTAAAGATTTGTGTGCACTTATATATATTCCTGGTGCGTGCAACGCACAGCTATATTGATTCATTGCTTAAATTATACATTCTTCAGATAGGAGTGCGCTGTTAGATTAATTATATATGCTTCAGATAGGTGTGCGTTGTTAGATGAATTAAATATGCTTCAGGTAGGTGCGCACTGATAGATCAATATACTGATAATTTTACACATGGAATGCATTGTTAATGAGGACCTCTACTTCACAAACTAACCAATATACTGATCAACTTTTCATGCACCTCACAGTTCCAAACAAATCACCTCACGTCAGTGAATTGGCCAGGTTCAAATAACGTGGAAATCCCATGCCTTGATGGTCTGGACGGTCTCTGACATTCTGTTGGTGAGCAGTTCTTGTTTTTCTCATCCCGCGCCAAACGAATATGTTCACGGTGATGGTAATCGACACGGTGACCAAAACCGTAGGCTAGTAGCATGTAGTATCGAAGATCCCCATTAGCATCATAAGCGGGGTGGACCGCATCCATAGGAGCTAAACGCGTCAACTGCTTAGCTACTTTCTTATTGTAGGGCAGTGGGAGGGTCGCGATGTGGGTGGTTCCCCAGCTAAAATTCGTGAAGTAGGACCTCTCCCAGTTTATAGTGCTTATCCCGTGGACGGTGAAGTCAGCTGTTGCTTCTCTGCAGCCATCGGCAGCGATGAACAGATGAGACTCAGTAGCTGATTCATCCGGACAATTGACCCAAAATGGTTGTAGGGAGAATCTCAGCCAGGTTTCGTTGTTCAGTCTGTAAGCGAACTTTTACTTCTCATAAGGGTAGAGATGATCCAAGCATTGTTCTCGTGTATGGGGCAAAGTTCCATTAAAGACTAGGTCTAACTCACATGAACCCTCGGACACATTACGGAGTCAGCCATGCAAACCTTTTTATCCATGGCTGTGTAGCAATTAGGGAACGATTCTAGGTCTCTGATGACCGTAAAAGTTTCCTTGTTAGGGGAAATTAATACGTAGCCAGACAGATTCGGTATTACTGGTAATGAGCTATTTGACATGTAAGTGGGAAATGGAGCTACTTTATAGGATTCCCATGCATTAGAATGATCAAAGGGGATATTAATCATGATTCTATAATGTTCTACGCTGACTGAGATTAGGCTATGATAGAACTCAATCTTCTGTGCTTCTAACAAAGGAGTGTAACCAAGTTTGTCACGTGCATTCTCTAAGGTCAATGTTAATTCTTTGATAGGTAGCAAGTGCGGCGACAGGACTCCTTTAGTTGCGAGGGTTATGGCTTCAACATAATCTTTGGATTTTTCAATGAAATGAGAAATCTTGGTATGTATATGATCCATCTTCATATTGTAATATGCAAAAGTTGCGAAGCAAAGATTGCATGTCCTTGATATGATTTAAGTTACTAGAATGTTCGTTCACTAACGTCATAAGCTCATTTATTGATTCTAACTGTTTACGAAGTTTAGAGAAAATTGATTCATGTTCCTGATGTAAAAATTCAGTTCTCTTATTATGATCGTTAATTTTAAGATGATGAGAAATTCCAAGACCTAAGCTTGCTATGGAGCCGAACAGACTAAGTGTGGCAAATATAAATATCATCGCTGACGCATTATCCCACAACCCCGCGCCAACATGCTCAGAACCATTAGCTGAATTAGGAGATTTCAAAACATCCATACCAACTGTTAAAATAGTATCTGAACAAGAAAATTCCTCATTCCAAACAATCGCGAACGTTAAAGACATGGGTTGGAGCACTGAACTGGTACAGACTGAACAAAAGAAAGACCCTCAGTTAAGTAAAATAACAGATGCTTTGAACGGAAATCCTAAAGAAAAAGAAAATTTAAAATATTCGCAGCAGAATTACATAATCAAAGATAATATTCTGCGTAGATCCGTGATGAGGAAAACCAGAAGTACACTACAGGCGACTAACGACCAGGTAGTAGTACCAATCTCTCTTATACCGACTGTCCTAAATTGGTTGCATTCCAATCACCTACATGGTCATCCTGGGTTCTCTATCATGTCACAGAAAGCCAAATCACTATTCTACTGGGCTACGATGCTTACAGATATAAAAAAAAACATATAGCAAATTGTCACACTTGCCACGAAAACAAAGGGCACACTATGACACCTGTCCTGTCAGCCTTGGGGCCGACCCCGTGCCAAACAAACCTTTTGAACGAGTACACTTAGATTTATTAAAAGGGTTTTACGAGTCTGACAGAGGGAATAAGCACCTCTAAGTGTTAATCAATGCCTTGACCAGATACACAGAATTAATACCTTTGAAAAACAAAACCGCGATTGAATGCGCTAGAGTTTTATGAATATTACATTTGTAAACAAGGAATTCCACACATGATAATCTCCGACTCTGGTGGAGAATTCAATCATCACTTTCTTAACTCCTTGTGCGAATTCCTAGGCATAAAGAAAATCAATACCATGATTTATCGCCCTGAATCGAACGGGTGAATGGGAAGGTGTTAAATATCCTACGAGTCACACTTGGGGGTATGGACCCCAATTGGAATATATCCATTCCTGCGGTCTTAAGCACGCTTAACCACAGCTATCACACTTCTAGCAAAATGTCACCACATGAAGCACTTTATGGTGCACCCGCTAGGACGCCCTTCCACATTCTTTCACCCACAAACAATTTAACCAATCCTTTAAAAAATATCATGAATGCTAGTGTAAGCAGGTTCAATATACTTCGTAAGAATCTAAAAGAAGCTCAAATAATCATGAAAAATAATCACGGTAAAACTGCCAAACTGAAATTTTTTTAACTTTTGTCTAAATGTCACGATGTTTTTTCCACTAGCGAGGGATTTCTAGGAAAAACAGATGTCATTGAACACCACATACAGTTAAAAGACATGAATAAAGTTATTTATGTACCCTCGTACCGTCTCCCCATGAAATTTCCGAATGAAATCAATGAAGAAGTAGACAAAATGTTAGATGAAGGGGTTATTAGGAAGTCGAACAGTCCTTATAATTTTCCTGTAATTGTTGTGCCCAAAAAAGATCGGACTTGGCGAATTTGCGTGGATTTCCGTCGCTTAAATGAGGAAATGATTCCTGATCGTTTTCCGGTACCATGTACCGACAATATCTTATCCCTGTTAGGGCAGAACAAATACTTTAAGTCATTAGACTCACTTAAAGTCTTTCACCAGATACCCTTAGATAAGGAGAATACACCTTATGCCGCCTTCAGCACATCCAGGGGACACTATGAATTTTTGCGTATGCCTTTCGGCTTACGTTGCAACCCGATCACATTTACCAGAATGATTAATATAGTATTTGTGACTTGCTAGGTGAAATTCTTCATGACTATATGGACGATCTTGTAATCTTTTCTCATATCTTAGAAGAGCACTTGCATAAACTTGAACAAGTTCTACAGAGATTAAGACACATATTTTAAGAGTAAAAATATCCAAGTGTGAGTTTTTTAAGTCCAAAATAGTCTATATAGGCTTTACAGTATCTCGTCAAGGTCTTAAGGTAGTCCACGGTAAGGTGTCGGCTATACGTAACTTTCTGGTACTTACTAACATTAAGGTATGCAACAATTTCTCAGGTTTACGGGATATTATCATCGCTATGTGTGCAACTATTCACTATAGTAGCTCCTTTAACTGATGTTACTAAGAAGGGTGCAGATTTTATATG
>NC_061108.1:58931767-58949267 GCF_015104395.2 Macrobrachium nipponense | reverse complement strand
TCTATATTTTAATTATTTCTTAACAGAATGAATTTTACTTGAATAATGTAATTTCCTGATTGATTATTTTCTCTGATAAATTAATTTTCATTTCATTTTGTTTAATAAATAATTCAGGAATTAATTAAACTTTGTGTTTATTCAAGTAATAGTAAATTTCACTGAGATTGTAAATTTCACTTATAAATTTTGAATTAAAAAATAATTCTTTTTATCTAAAATCTTTATGTCGCATTTATTGACCACCAGTGATAGGATTTTATCTAGGTAGAGTTTCAGTGTTAATTGTGTGATTTCCTTCAATTTTATTGAAGTGAGTTAGAACCAGGGGAATACTTAGACTTTTAAAGTAGTTGTCGGAGTGATCCCCTTTCATTTATATAGTCTCATATATGATTACCCCCCACCTGTTTAATTGAACTTAGTTTGATTTCTTGCATGATCGATAAGTTTTTAAGGGATCACTGTTGCCTTTAGAGTAATCAGTCATATTTTATGTGTGATGAAGGCTCATGTGTTTGGCTGTCATGAGGTCATAAGTGTAATGACCAGTTACTTGGGCTCTCCGTCACAATAATACATATATATATATATATATATATATATATATATATATATATATATATATATATTTATATATATATATATATTATATAAAAAATGGAAGTATGTAAGTACTATGTATGTATGTATGTTTGTGTGTGTATATGTGCCACACACACTTTTACACTGACAACAAAGGAGGGTCTGTAGGGAGGTGGGTGGGAAAGGGTGAAAATAAAAATAATTGAAAACGACTGATATTAGTGCCTAATCCTTAGTTTTCGAGGTCACTGAGATGAATAGTTGGCACGCCCGAAGGCTTCAAGTCAAAGTTCAGCCCCAATATAGAAGGGGTGGGAATGGGATGACATATAAAAATAACCTAAACCGACAGATATTAGTGTCTAATCCATAGTTATTGAGTTCATTGAGACAAATAGTGACACTCCTGATGCCATTTAAATCCAAGTTCAGCTGCGATGGGAAGGAGGTGACGTAAAAATAACCAAAAACAACAGATATTTGTGTCTAATTCGTAGTTTTCGAGGTTGCTGAGAGGAAATAGGACATATCCGATACCCTTCAAGTCCAAGTATAGTCCCGATAGAAAGGGTGGTGGTAAAGGGTTGGGAAGGGGGTGACATATAACAATAACAAAAAATTACAGATAATAGTGCCTAATCCATAACTTTTGAGGTAGTTGAGATGAATAGTGACACTCCCAATGTCCTCCAAGTCCAAGTTGAGAAGTGGTAAAAAATAAAATGTCAAAAATGATGTAAATTAGTGTCTAATGCAGAGTTTTTAAGATTGCTGGGATGAACAGTCACTCTCAGTGCCCTTCAAGTCAAAGTTCAGCCTCAATAGGAACAGGGGTGAGAAGTGGTAAAATATAAAATGTGAAAAAAGCTGGGCAATGTAACTGAAGCAACTATCTTATCAGGAAAGGGAGAGAGTGAAAGACAGAGAGAATAAAAGGGAGAGGAAGTGTGAAAAAGAGATTAGAAGGGGTTTGAGAGGAGAGAGAGAATGAGATGTTATCTGTATCATTCAGTTTTCCAGGGTAGAGCTAGCTTGGTCAGCTTATACATACACACACACACACACACACACACACACACACACACACACACACACACACATATATATATATATATATATATATATATATATATATATATATATATATATATATATATATATATCTAGGTTCGATCCCATGAGGGGACGAAATTATTATCAACTATCCCCTTCGGTACATATATGAAAATATATCAATTCCGATGTAGAGCGAATTAGATATTAAAGGACCATTTGTAGCTCGAATGATTTATATGAACCACAGTGGTGTGATAATTATTCATATATATATATATATATATATATATATATATATATATATATATATATATATATATATATATATATATCTAATGTCTTATTATCGCTTGGCGATAGACTTTTTGTTCTTTCTTACGGCTGTCATCCGTAAGTAATGTTTTGGTTCCTCTCATCTCCCTTGGATATCTTAGTAGAGAGGTTCTTTCTTGGCTAGAGGAGATGATTCAAACAGGCTAGTTGAACAAGTTAACAACTTTATTCTGTAACTCCATACTAGGAGATGCAGCTCGGTCGGACGACCGATATGTTTGATAGTTGGCGTGGAACTGCCATTCTAAAGCATCGCGTCGATAGCGGAACATTAGCTATCTCAGCAATTCATATAAAACACATACGTAGTCAGCCGGCTCGGAAGTTACAAGTTTCCGGCGTAGGTTAACAGGTCAACCTCTTCCCATGGAAGTTGTTGTGCAAAGTTATCATAACATAAAAATGTTGACGAAGCTTTGAGCTAGATCAGGCTACTGCAGACAGCGCATAGCGTAATCTGGTAGGTCTGCTTTGGTCACGTAGAACCCTCCTAATGCCATGACCCCAGGTCATTGGTTTATATTTACAGATCTTGTAAATTATATAATAATGTAATTATTACATTAGGCTCGGACTGCTACCTATTCAAGCCTTGAATAACAAAAAAAAATTACTTTAAACATTGTCCATAGGAGCGTGCTCGTACATACTAAGTGATTAAATGCATAAAAGGGTTCTGTTACATACCCTTGTTGACATATTCATAAACAAAGATAAATGCATGGAAAATATAGATCCATGTTTGGTAATAATAATGATTATGTACCCAAAAATAATAAAAAAAGGTAAAAATCAAAACATGTATACATGATTAATATGATAAACAGGTAACCTGATTAAGAATAATGGTTACTAAATAATATTATAGCATGATCATGGATAATTGTTAAAGAGTACTTGACACTCTTTGTAATAGATAAATATAATTGTACAATGGTATAACAATGTAATTCTGCAGAAATTCAATATATAGGGCTGATATTTTATTAGGTGCCCGAAAAATACCTTTAGGAATATATTAATGTATAATATTGGGCTATAATGCTTTATTAGGCGCCCTGGAGATACTTTAACTGTTCAAATGCAAAGGCTGAGTCATTCTTGTCCTACATTTTTGCCAGCATACGGACCGCTTTTCACACACAACACAATTCCAGACAATTCCCTAGGCACGAACTGAAGTGGCCAGGTTCAGGCGGCCCTAAACGCAAACGACTTGAGTTTAACGGGTACGTCATCCAGACGGGCCAGTACGTTCCCTTGGAGATCCTTCTGTTTACGCCTTAGCCTACGCCAAGCAAAGATGTTGACGGCGATAACCAATATGGCCGTCACGCTGAACACGGCTAGCAGAATGTAGTAGCGAAGATTTTCTCCACCTGCATAAGTCGATGACGCGTGGGTCATCTCGGCCAGTTGCGTCGTATGGGAGAGGTAGTGATGGGATGATTGTGGTAGCCCACGTGTAGTTCGCGAAATACGCCTTCTCACGTATTATCGTGTGACCCTCTGACGGTATAGTTTGTAGATGTCCCCGTACAACCATCGGCTGCTACGAAGATAGGGGCATGGCGGTGGATGTGTCCGGACACACGACGTCGAATCCGGCCTTATCATAACGGATCCAGGAACCATTATTCATCCTGTAATTGAATTTATTACCGTAAAAGGGATAAAGTTTCCCCAGACAACCTTCTAGCCAGAACTCGCAAGGGCAAGCGAATTTTCAGGGTGTGATAAACAAAACAAATACCACGTAGTTCACTCCAAGGGGGGAGAGGGCGATGTTGGGTCATCAATATCAACATCTTTTGTATCAAGTAATCAGTTTAATCATTTATCAGATCATTGTGAGACAATTGATTTTCCTATGAAACACACGGCCGAATCAAAAAAATCTGTGCAGGTTCCCGTAGATTTGCAACAAATTCATGCAATTATTAGTCAAAACGAGTTTGCGACAACCTTACATGCAGTAAATTTGGAACCATAAGTCATTCACTTTGTTCTTTGATTCTGGTAGTCCACGTAATATAATGGTTTAATTTAAGGACTCATCATTTACTCTTTTCAAATTTCCCTATAGAAAAGTCCGGAATAAGGCTCTCAGGCATTGGGAATAATGAATTAAATGTTGTGGGCGTAACTCATGTACAGTACAAGGTCGGTAAGCGCACGTTTGCTGATACCTTTGTCGTTGTACAAAACATTAATATGTATCCCGCAGTATTATCGGATACCCGTTTATGGGCACTCAAAATATTATCTTAGCACCTGCAAAACACGGCGTGTATATCAAAGGGAAATTCTATAGGTCTTCTAATACCCTAAAATCAGTTTTAGATAATAAAGAGACAGGCAGAGTTGTCACTTACATTACGGAACCAATCACCTGTCTCATGAACCAAGAAATAATACAGGCAACCCAAACAGAACTCTCGCTCACCCGTATAATCAGCTTGCACGCAAACTCTCGAGCCTAACGTAACTTCAAATATATTAGTGCGTGTAAAAAGAACCTTGCCAGGATCTGAAACATTAATCCTTTCCGAAACTCTGAAAACACACGGATTATCCGTCACACAAGCCGTTTATACAGTCGGCTCACAACAACAATGTAATATCGAAGTCTGTAATCATTTGAATACCACTTTAGTAATCCACAAAAATCAACATATCTTGGATGCCGAAGTTTATAAACATCGCATTCTTACCGTAGCTGAGATAAATCACGCTCAATCAGTCGCGGATGAAACCCTTTTGCAATCTATAAAGAATAAAATCAATCAGGACATTCAAGAAGAAGAAATTCAGCAGAAATTTTTGAATCTGTTAACTAAATATCATGATGTTTTTTCCACTACGGATGGAACCTTAGGAAAACGGATGTCATTCGAGCATCAAATCAGGCTCAAGGACAAACAGAAAGTAATCTATGTACCTTCGTACCGACTTCCTATGAAATTTCAGAATGAGATAACAGAGGAAGTAGGTAAAATGTTAAAGGAAGGCGTCATTAGGAAATCAAACAGCCCTTATAATTTTCCGTTAATAGTAGTACCGAAAAAAGATCGAACTTGGCGGATATGCGTAGATTTTCGTCGTTTAAACGAAGAAACAATCCCTGACAGATTCCCAGTACCATGTACCGATGATATCTTATCTTTACTAGGCCAGAATAAATATTTCACAAGCCTAGACTTACTAAAAGGATTTCATCAGATTCCGATGGAACAAGAAAGTATCCCACCGCTGCCACCACTTCTAATGTCTTATCGCTTGGCGATAGACTTTTTTGTTCTTTCCTTACGGCTGTCATCCGTAAGTAATGTTTGGTTCCTTCATCTCCCTTGGATATCTTAGTAGAGAGGTTCTTTCTTGACTAGAGGAGATGATTCAAACAGGCTAGTTGAACAAGTTAACAACTTTATTCTGTAACTCCATACTAGGAGATGCAGCTCGGTCGGACGACCGATATGTTTGATCGTTGGCGTGGAACTGCCATTCTAAAGCATCGCGTCGATAGCGGAACATTAGCTATCTCAGCAATTCATATAAAAACACATACGTAGTCTGCCGGCTCGGAAGTTACAAGTTTCCGGCGTAGGTTAACAGGTCAACCTCTTCCCATGGAAGTTGTTGTGCAAAGTTATCATAACATAAAAATGTTGACGAAGCTTTGAGCTAGATCAGGCTACTGCAGACAGCGCATAGCGTAATCTAGCTGGTCTGCGTTTTGGTCAACGTAGAACCCTCCTAATGCCATGGACCCCAGCCCAGGTCATTGGTTTATATTTACAGATCTTGTAAATTATATAATAATGTAATTATTACATATATATATGCATGCATTCATCACCTTCCCACCCTATGTTCCTATTCAGGCTAAACTTGGACTTTAAGGGCATTGGCATTGTCACTACCCATCTCAGTGACCCTGAAAACTTTAAATTAGATGCTAATATCTGTCATTTTCGGTTATTTTACCATTTCATTCCATTCCCACTCCTCACCCACCTTCCTACCGGGTTGAACTTGCACGAGAGGGCCATTGTGAGTGTCACTATTCACCTAAGCCACCTCAAAAACTATAGATTAAACTCTAATACCTGTCATTTTTGGTTATTTTTACATGTCACCCCTTCCCATCCCTTTCTCACCCCTCTCCCTATCTGGACTAAACTTGGACTTAAAGGGCGTCAGAAGTGTCACCATTCATCTCAGCAACCTCGAAAACTACGGATTAAACACTAATATCTATTGTTTTCTGGTTATTTCACATGCCACCACCTTCCCACCCCATCTCAATCCACCCCCATCCCTTGGGGCTGAACTTGGGTTTAAATTGCATCATCCCTAAGGCTTCAAAAACTGTGCCAGTGTTCTTTCCCAGCAGCTAAGTTGTATGCACACAAGTTTAGTTGAAATTGCTGAATGCGTGTCCAAGCATATGTGGCCCATACACACACGCACACACACAATCATGCATACAGATATGAATACATCTATTTGTATATATATATATATATATATATATATATATATATATATATATATATATATATATATATATATATATATATAGAAGACTAGTAAGGGGGCTCAAGCCCTACAGATATCACAAGGCGGAGAGGTAAAGGCATGTCTCAGCGTAGTACTCTTAAGTTTAGTGCCGACGTTTCACATCACTTCGAGGCATTTTCAAGGGCTGGGAATTGATAAAAATACAACAAACATATAAGACTCGTCACTGATAAAACACGGTATAATATTTAACATTTAAAATTGAACACTAAAACATTTAAAATGTAAAAATTATTGTACAACAACACTAGGTTGGAGAGACAACCTACCAGAGTAAAAAATAGAAGGTGACTGAAGGACAGAGTGGGGAGAAAAAAAAAATAATAAAGTAAAAAAACACTCCCCACTCTGGCCTTCAGTCAGCTTCTATTTTTTATACTCTGGTAGGTTGTCTCTCCAACCTAGTGTTGTTGTACAATAATTTTTTACATTTTAAATGTTTTAGTGTTCAATTTTAAATTTTAAATATTATACCGTGTTTTATCAGTGACGAGTCTTATATGTTTGTATTTTTATCAATTCCCAGCCTTGAAAATGCATCGAAGTGATGTGAAACGTCGGCAATTAATATGTACTACGCTGAGACATGCCTTTACCTCTCTGCCTTGTGATATATATATATATATATATATATATATATATATATATATATATATATATATATATATATATATATATATATATACATATATATAGATATATATATATATATATATATATATATATATATATATATATATATATATATATGTATATATATATATATATATATACTATATATATGTATATATATATATATATATATATAGATATAGTATATATATATATATATATATATATATATATATATATATATATCCATATATTTTTGTATATATATATATATATATATATATATATATACACATATAGTATATATATATATATATATATATATATATATATTATATATATATATATATACATATATACATATACGACAATTAATTCTACCTGTCAACCACGGGAGTGTTATAGATGATATTTTGATTATTCAAAAACTCATTTAAACTGGCTTTATAACGAAATAAATCACTGTAACGTCACGAAGCAAATTATATATATATATATATTATATATATATATATATATAATATATATATATATATATATATATATATATATATATGACTATATATATACATATATATTTATATATATAGATAATATATATATATATATATATAATAGTATATATATATCTTATATATATATATATATATATATGTATTGTATATATTGCTTCGTGACGTTACAGTGATGTATTTCGTTATAAAGCCAGTTTAAATGAGTTTATGAATAATCAAAATATCATCTATAACACTCCCGTGGTTGACAGGTAGAATTAATTGTCGTGCAAATCGGTAAGCCACTGCATACGTAAGATGAGTTTCTTTTCACATTACTTGGTACTGATTACCTGGAAGGTAATGACTGAACATTCTAGATTAAAACTTTACAGAAATATAGATCTTTACATCTGGAAATCTTTTCAGAGAGGCACTTGCAGAATTTCTGTATGGAGGATAAATGTATACGATGCCAATAAGGATTAAATTAAGAAATAGCAACTAGTGCACTTTGATTAACTTAGTTCATTTTAATTATATGCTACATAATATACAACGAGTCCAGGTTCTTGGGAAGCACAGGGAATTAAATGAATGACCATAAACAAATGAAAAACAAAGCCCCAACAACAGCAGCGTAATTCAATAATTCAATAGCAAAACAGTAAACCCTAATCAGAGCTACGCCTGCTCTCATAACAATAATCATAATAAACTAGAGTTACACATTGCTCAATATTGACGTAACAATCTAGAAGGGCCTTTTGCTCAACCAACATTAATAATGATAACACATCATACCACCATTTTGCTCAACCAGCAGCAATAGTGACAAAATACCATACTTAACAGTGACAAAACACCGTTCACGGCAACGATGTGCAAATAACGACTCAATGAACAAACGGAGTCTTACTCTTGCTCTATCAATGAAGGCCACCATCATAGAACTTCGATGACAATCACCGACCTCCGCTGAACTATCGCAGATCCACCACCGTACTTACGATCACCACAGCGTCGACGCAATAGCTAAACCACTCTCCTGAAGAAATCCTCTTCAATACTGGCGACCATGATCCGGTCACGACCTCCTCCTAGAGAACTTGAATTGACGTCCTCTATTGTTGATTCACAAATAACGAAGACCTGCCGTATCAAGTCCAAAATCTGTCGTCGCCGCCATCACGATCATTTCATTAAAATTGCATAAATCTATGCACAATATATATATATATATATATATATATTATATATAATATATATATATATATATATATATATATATATATATATATAATGTATGTGTGTGTGCATGTATGTATGCATCATACGTATTACAAAAAATATTACCAGATATTAGAGGTTTATCACCTCAAAATAGCTGAGCAGAATTAGTGCTACTGGCGACAGACGAGAGAGAGAGAGAGAGATTTGGATGTATTTCGCCTCACAGAGTTCTACCAAAGAGCTAAAAACGGAAGGTTTCTTTATATTGATGATGATTTGAAGATGAAGAAAGATTTGGCAATAAAGGGACTTAAGTGATAAAAACGAACACACAGATGATGGCCGGTGATACTGTTTCACGATTGCTTCAGTACACATCACATCTGAGGAGTACAGCATCTGATCAATATTCCAATCAGCGTGGGAAAATATGATTGGTTCCTCGATTGGATAATCCATCCAGTTCTTATTGGGACGAATTTCGGTGGATAGATAGACGGTTATACATATCCACACGGGGCAGAGCGGCAAGGGAACGTATCGTTAGCGCATTATTACATCTAGTAGCTCTCGGATTTCATTAAGGCCCAATGTCGATTGTACTTGATTCTAGATCTACTTTGAGTTTCAGTTAACTTCTCTTTATACTTAGTACATACCTACGCATAGATGGTGGCGCCAGGGCCTTCATTTGAGACCCTAGGGGGTTCTGATCCCGATGGGAGTCAGAAATTTATTCCTGTGGTACACGTGCTCATATGTTAATTATGCATATATAATATATATATATATATATATATATATATATATATATATATATATATATATATATATATATATATATATATATGCATATATATATATATATATATATATATATATATATTGTTACGAAGTGCCAAGTATCTGGTTATCATTCATCAATTATTACCTCACCAAAAGCCAGACACCTGAACCCTCATAACATGTACTAAACGACTGAATACTCTAAAGGCAAAAGTGATCCCTTAACAACTTACCAGTATGGCAGAAAATCAGACTAAGTTCATCAAAACAGGTGTGAGGTAATCTTGTAAGTAATTAAATTAATCAAAGGGCATCAACAACTTTAAAAGTCTAAGTATTTCCCTGATTTCAGAAGTCTAAGTACTTCCCTAGTTCTATGTCACTTCAAGTAAATTGAAGGAAAGCAAATCAATTACCACTCTATGTTTCTACCTAACATAATCATAATCAAATGCAAATATACTGGTTAGAAATGAAATACTTATAAAAATTTTATATACAAAAAAAAAATTTATTATTAAATTCAAAATTTATAAGTAAAATTCACAATATCAGGGAAAATTACTGCTACTTGAGAACAAAGTAAAGCTTAATTAATCTTTAATCAATTAGTAAAATTAAATCAAAATTAATTTATCACAAAATTCAAGAAAATTAATTCAATTGAAATTCAAAGTGTTAGGCAATAATTAAAAATTTGAAATTAATTCACAAGTGCTAAACACATAAAACTTGAAAAGAATTCTAAGTAAATGCAAATTAATTCACAAATGTAAAATTTAATTAAATGTGCAATGATTAAGCAATGAAAATAACTAAGTCAATTAAATTGTGAATGGAAATGAAAATACAAAATAAAAAGGCACTCTTCAACAAGAAAATGAACAAGTACACAAACAATGGAACAAACACAAAAACAAAACAAAAAATTCGCAATGTGTAAAAGCATAAATCTTTTTCACTCAAAACATTGTAACCAACAGTTTTTACCAAACCTTCGTAAACATCTGTTATTAGTTATTAGTTAACCACAGTTCCTATCTGTTATTAGTTAACCACTATCCCTATCCATTATAAGTTATTAGTTAATCACTGTTCCTAAACAATTATTAGTTGCAAATAATAAAAATATAACACACTTTACCTTGGTATACCAACTTCTCTCTTTCTTGCTGCAGCTTGTATTACACTTTCACAAAAACCAGGCGCAAATACGAAACAATGTTTGTTCAGATTCCACAAAAAAACTAAATAACACTAAATAAACTCTAAGAAATATCAAATATGAAAGTTCTCAAGTTACGAGTGACCAGTTTATAAGTACGAAATTCTTACGTTACTTTAAGATCAAAAGTGCTATGCGATGGAGAGAGAGAGAGGGAGAGAGAGAGAGAGCGAGAGAGAGAGAGAGAGAGAGAGAGAGAGAGAGAGAGATCTGACCGCCTCGAGGTTCTATGATATAATGAAATCTTCTTCCCTTGCAAAAAAACTGGACAGGGCAGATGGCAAAACGTTCTGAGACAATAATGTTTCTAGAGGCTTCGAAATCTGATGCAACCTCACTCACAAAATGTGAAATCCCCACGTGGGACTCGGCAAAGACATACACGTACGAGATGATTCTGTTAAAAAATAGACACGTACTCTACTCGATCGACACGAAGGAGAAGCCTTATCTCAGACGATGACAGATTCTCAAAACAGAAATGAAGATTTGAGCTTGCTTATCAAACGCGTTGACAGAATAGGAAAGCAAACGGATCTCGCAGACCCTCTAATCTAAAAGTGTTGACATAAAAGGGGAAACAATCATAGTTTCGAACGGACAAAGAAAATCTCTCTCTTTTTACATTCTACGTCATATATACATTATATTATGCGAAATCTGAACACACATTTTAAACATCCTGTCTCTAAGCTATCTAGGAATTTGAAAAAATGTTGCACAATTCTGTGGAATCCAACAATTTGCAACAAGATAAATAATCAGCAACTACATTGTTTTTGCCACTAATGTGCTGCACTCTTAAGTTATACTGTTGCAAGCACAAAGACCACCTAGTCAGTCTTTGATTATGGTTTTTCCTTCTCTGGATAAATAATAGTGGATTGTGATCAGACAACACTAGAATTTCTTCATTCCTAGGTCTATTCACATACACTTCAAATTTTTTCAATGCAGTGATTAAGGCTAAAGTTTCCTTCTCAATTGTCGAGTATACTTTCTGATGTTTTTTCAGTTTTGTAGACATGAAGCACACAGGATGGTAGATATTATTTTTCATCTTCTTGAAGTAGAACAGCTCCAACGCCAAAGTCTGACGCATCAACTTGTATCACAAATTTCTTGTTGAAGTCTGGAGCTTGAAGTACTGTCTTGAAGTTAAAATGGCTTTTACCTTCTCAAAGGATTCTTGACACTCTGGAGTCCAAACAAACTTAGCTTTGGGACTAGTTAAGTCTGTCAAGGGAGCTACTACGGCTGAGAAATTTGGGCAGAAATGACGATAGAATCCAGCCATGCCCAAAAATCTCTGTAGCTGTTTCCTGGTAGTAGGTGGGGTATCCTTACGGATACCTTCTACATTAGCCTTTAACTGGAGCAAGAAGGCCTTTCCCAACTTCAAACCAAAGATACTGCACAGTTGCCTTGCCAAACTCACTCTTCTCTAAAGTGACTGTTAATCCTGCTTCTTGTAGTTTCTTGAAAACTTTCCTCAGAATCTTCAGATGTTCTTCCCACGTTGTAGAGTAAATCACGATGTCATCCAGGTATACACCTACTCCTTCTATTGATCCTAGCAGTTGATCCATCACTCGTTGAAATGTTGCCGGTGCATTCATCAGACCAAACGGCAGAACAGTATACTGATACAGTCCAAATGGAGTAATAAAAGCTGACAGCAACTTGGCATTCTCATCTAAGGGAATTTGATAATATCCTTTCAACAAGTCTATCTTGGAAACAAACTTGGCTTGCCCAATATTATCAAGTAACTGATCTATAAGAGGCATAGGATAATTATCAGCCACACTGATAGAATTCAGCTTCCTATAATCAGTACACATCCTAAATGAACCATCTGGTTTCTTCACTAACACACATGGAGAACTGAAGTGACTTGAATTGGGTTCTGCTAATCCATGTTGCAGCAAATACTCAACTTCTTTCTTCAAAACATCTCGATGATACGGTGATAAGCGATAGGCTCTTTGCTTGAAAGGTTTTCCATCTTCTTGAATCTTGATTTCATGCTTGGTCAGATCAGTACGTCTAAGCACATCTGAAAAAATTTCTGGAAAACTTCTAATTACTTCACTTAAGTCTTCACCTTGTTCAACACTCAGATGTTTCAGTTTATCCTCCAAATTTTCCAAAATTGAAGAATTATTCATCTTGCTTGCAGTTCCCAATTCGTAGCCATCATCATCTTCTGTAGATAAAGTTGTTTGGGTTACTGACACAGTTTCAGTTTTAGTTTCTGAGAAATAAGGTTTCAGGAGGTTCACATGTATCTTCCTTTGTCTTCTACTTCTTTCTGGTGTTTCAATCACATAAGTTCTATCACTTAACTTCTGCATTATCTTGAATTTATCAGTGAGGGGAAATCTCTTGACAGGTAAGAACACTAACACTTGTTGACCAACACTAAAACTTCTTAGCTTAGTCTTGGCATCAAATCTCCTTTTCATTTTCTCTTGACTCATTTTCAAGTTTTCTAAAGAGAATTTTCTTAACTCTTTCAACCTTTTCCTTAAGTTCTTCACATACTCTCCTTGGTTTCCTCTTGGTTTTCTTCCCAATTTTCTGCAAGAATCTTTCAACGGTCCTCTCACTTCTCTTCCAAAAATCATTTCATTAGGTGAACATCCCCTACTTTCTTGATAAGCACTCCTGGTTAATGTCTAGGAGAGGGCCGCATGAAGATATCAGTGATATTCAATGTATTTTTACTAGAATGTGTAGGAATGTATGTAAATAGTGGTATACGAGTGAGATAATTTAGTGAAATTCAATAACAGTCGAAATATCGACGATCAAACTCACGCTACTCTTGTCTCCTCCCAGAATTTTTCTAAGTCTGTTGTTATTGTTGACTGTGTCTTGTTTTTAGCTCAAATGAGCCCTGTTACTATTATAATTCGCAGACAAACTAGTCCACTATGACATCTTACACGTTTGACCAATCACAGTTTCATTTTCTTACGCCTCATCAACTTTAGCCAATGGAGCGGGTGTTTGAAAATTTTCTCAGCGCGACAATACATTATCTTACCCAGGCTTTTCAGTTTGTTCTTAGACATGGAGGCCGTAGCAAGCACTTCATCTCATATTGCACAAGAAGTTGAAATTCCAGCTTCTTGTCCTGACTGTTTCCTAAGTTACGGTGAATTTGTTTTAGCTTATTTGGGGAATATTGAAAAACTAGTGGATTCGTCGGGTACCTGGCCACTTCCTACTTTAAGTTGCATGTCAGGGGACCTTGCAACGGCTTCCCGTTTTCCTCAAAGCAGCACCACATCTTTATCAACCAACAGTTTAAGGCAAGCTTCTTTAATTTATACTAGAGTAGTAGGTATATTATAATGGTGGTAGTATAACGATGTATACAGCAGTACCATCACTTTGGATTTGGTTTGATGGATGTGTTAGGTAGTGGCTTTAAGGGGGGGTCGCAGGAGGGGGCGGAGCCCTCCCGCTAGGCTGGTAGGTAGGGGCTAGGGCTAGGTAGGGTACAGGGCCCTAGGTAAGGTTAGGTGGTTGAATTAGGTTCGGTAGTGCCCCGAAAATCACTGTGGCCTTAAGGGGGGTCGCAAGGGGCGGAAGGGGGCGGAGGCCTAGGCCTAGGTAGGGTACAGGGGCCCTAGGATAGGTTAGGTGGTTGTATTAGGTTCGGTAGTGCCCCGAAAATCATCACTTTTTTTCCTCCCCCCCACCCAAAACCCCGCTTCCCACTGGGGTCCCGTATAATTGAAGTAGTAGGTTTATGCTTAGATTTTGTGTGTAAGAGTAACTCTTAGTTTCTTTTTTATTCATTTCCTCATGTTTCTATGCGATGTGCAACACCAATCTGGTCGTTTTTTGCCGTTTTTCGTCGTTAATACTTGAAATACGGGTGAGGCCTTCTCCTGGACATTTACCGCACTCCTAACTTCAAACAACATTAATGGTAAACCAACATCCCATTCTCTTCCTGACTCAGAACAATACTTTGTCAGCATACTTTTCAATGTCTGGTGGAACCTTTCTAAGGCACCTTGAGTTTCTGGATGATAGGCAGTAGATAACTGTTGTTTCACTCCTAACAAATTCATCGAATCCTGGAATAATTTTGAAGTAAGTTTGTTCCTCTGTCACTTTGTACTATTTCTGGTATACCAAACTTTGAGAAAAACTCCACAAGTTTTTCAGCAGCTATCTTGGCAGATATGTTTCTAACAGGGATTGCCTCTGGATATCTTGTCACAGGACACATTAATGTTAACAAATACTCATTTCCTTTCTTTTTCTTCTATAGGTTGTAACTGCCAGCTATCTGGCAGGTATGACACTCACGACAAAACCTGCTAACATCTTTGTGAAGTCCAGGCCAGAAGAAATATTTCATGATCTTCTCCACAGTCTTCCTGATTCCCATATGTCCAGACTCATGAGCTACTGCAACCACTTGCTTTCTTAATGGATATGGAATCAAAATTTGATGATATTCGCCCCATACAGCCTCTCCTGGTATCTCTGTAGGTCTATACTTCCTCATCAGTAAACCTTCCTTCAGATAGTAACAGGTAGGAGGTTGTTGCATCTCTTCTCGAGCAACAACTCTGAAGAACAAATCAGTTAACGATGCATCCTTCTTCTGCAAGTCCATCAGCTGTCTTCAGGAACACTTTAACTACTCGGAGTCTCTTCAGGAACATCAGGTTCTTCTTCATTGTCGTCGTCTTCTTCATCTTCTTGGGAAATCTCTTCTTGGTCAGCACTTTGGGAAACTTCACTTCCCTGGAATAATTCTTCTAAGCACAAAGATCCTTCACTTGATCCTTCTTGGGTGGGTAAATCCTCAGTTTCTTCACTTGCAGTCGTAGTCCTCTTCATACTTCTGGTGGTTACACAACTAGGAAACAGGTGGGGGTTATTCTTCTCCAACTCTACTGTAGGACTAATCCTCAATGGATTGTCTGTCACTACAGGACAAGGAATAAATGGCACACCACCAACTTCATTCCCCAACAAAACATTACATCTTCCACAGCCAGTGAGTCCTTTACAGCAAAATCAACACTCCCTGTCACCAATTCACATGACAGGCGTAAGCAGCATATAGGAGTTACTTCCTCTCCTCTTATACCTTTCAAAATAAATGAATCTCTTGTGAGACTCTTCTTCAACTGAGAGTGAGAACCACACTATGGTTACTCCCTGTATCACGTAATATCTTGACTGGTACCTGCATACTTCCTTCTTGAGTTGACAGCATACCCTCATAGATATATGGCTTAAAAGCCTCCACACTGCTAAGCCACTCACTGCTTGAGGTAACATCTCCACTGGTTGCTAAACATTCAGCTTGTTTAGTTTCATTCTTCTCTGGAGTCTGATTCTTTCCCACACTGCTCTTCGTAGTTTGTTTCACCTGGTCACCTTTTACAACTTGACCAACTGGTTTTGACTGCTGTTGATTCCGGTAACACTCTTGACTGTAGTGTCCTACTCTTCCACACTTGAAACAGACAATATTAGCTTTCTGTAACTGTCTTGAAAAACTGGATGAGGATTTCACATTAGCTTGCTGAGGTGTATTACCTTGTGTACTCTTGGTAGTATCACTTGTAGGTTTCCCATTAAATTTGTTCCTGTTATTTGGATAAGACTTAAAACTTGAGCGTTGTTGACTCTGGTACTTGACATTGTAATTACGTTTACCACTGATTATATTGTAATCTTCACTCAGTGTAGCAGCTTTGTCAAGTTCCTTCACCTCTCTCTCTCTTAAATAGGCTCTTATATGTTCAGAAATTCCCTTAAGATACTATTCAAGAACAAGTAACTCTTCTAACTCATCAAAAGCTTTAACTTTAGCAGCTTCTACCCAACGTTTGAAACACCTTCTCACTTTGTAAGCATAATCTAAGAATGTTCCCGTCTCATCTTTTCTTAAATTTTCTGAATCTTTCATTGTAGTACTCTGGGGTCATCTGGTAAACTTGTAGCACACTGCGTTTAAGTACCTTGTAGTCTTTACACTGATCAGCTGTTAAGGCTAGATAAGCACTTCTACCCTTTACCAATCAAGACACTTTGTAGCAAAACTGACCATTTATCCTCTGGCCATCCCATACCTGAAGCCACTTTCTCAAAGTGATCGAAAAACTCATCTGGAGCTTCTTCAGTAAACTTATGGATTAACTTCTGCACTCTCACTACATCAAATACAGGGTCTTGATTACCTTGGTTCGGGTTAGACGGTGTTACAGTTAATGTGTGTATCTAGCTTTTATTAATTCCACTTCCCTTTCATGTCTTGCGATTTCTCTTTCCTCTTTATCCTTTCTCTTTCCTCTTCTGCTGCTTTTTCTTCTTCTCTTTCTCTTCTTTCTTGTTTTTCCCTCCCGTCTATTCTTTCTCTTTCAGCAAGCATTTTTAGCTTAATCAAATTCTCTTCTGCTTCAATGCGTCTATGCTCTAACTCTGCATCAGTTTTCTCTTTCTTTTCTGCTTGCTTATTTATGAGATCAGCACGTGCTACATTCAACAACTCTTGAGCCAATTCTAACTCATCTTCGTCAGTTATTCTACCAGAGTTTATCAATGATTC
>NC_061108.1:58919267-58926767 GCF_015104395.2 Macrobrachium nipponense | reverse complement strand
AGCAACCTGTTCTTAAGAGCCTTACGAATTTGTTCCCCAGATTTCCTGGAAAAAAGAATTTGAACTAATTCGTAAGCAACTTTCGTCTTTAAAGTATCTTGACCATATAATTGAGAAAGCAGTTCACAAAGCAAACATAATTTTCTACCGACCCCCTCAAAACAAGACCAGAGAGACACCCAACAATAAAATAAAAATTCATCACCTAGACAGGATTAAGACAGTGACTCAGACCCTCGGAAAATCTATTTGTTTGCATTTACTTACCCAAACACCTTAGCCAAATCCCTGATTAACGTCCAACAAAAGACATCCCCCAAGGAAATAGGGGTTTACGAAATCCCATGCCAGGACTGTGACCAATCTTACATCGGATTTACAGGAAAATCACTTCCCCAGAGATTAATACAACACAAACAGTCAGTTAGGTATGGACAACAGAACTCAGCTATTTTCAACCATATAAATGAACATAACCATAGAATAAACTGGAATTTGTCACATATAATTTATAGCAGCAACTGCGGGAAACGGGAGTCAAATGATGGAATCGGCCTTAATAAAAGAGAGGAAGGTAATGAACATCTCAAAAGGAGCATGGGATTCAGATGTGATCGACAAGATTTTCATTCAACCAACGCTTAAGAAGATTAAAGGAAGATTATCAGCGGGGGTGACCTAAATTGGCTTACCTGTGGATGGATCTCTTGGTATAAATACCACCTTTTCTGTAAACTTTTCTCATTCATATACCTGAAGAGGGAGACAGCAGTCTCTGAAATATAGTACTTTTCTCTCTATATTTTGGTGTTTTTATGGGCTCCTTTTATTATTATTATTATTATACACCACACACACACACACACACACACACACACACACACACACATATATATATATATATATATATATATATATATATATATATATATATATATATATATATATATATATATATATGTGTGTGTGTGTGTGTGTGTGTGTGTGTGTGTGTGTGTTTGTGTGTGTATGAGTGTGTTTGTGTGTGTGTGTCACTGTCCTGTCTGTCCCCTTTATCCGATATAACTGCAGTGTGACTCCCTTTTATCCAGATACTATTACTGTGCTGGCTGTTCCCTCTTCATCCAGGTAGTGTTGTGCTGAATGTGTTTTGTATTCAGGTATTACTATGACGTCTATCCCCTTCAACAAGGTATTACTGTGCTAACTGTTCTCTTTAACCAGGCATTACTATGCTGCCTGTCCTTGTTATCCAGGTATCACTATATTGACTGTTCCTTTCATCCAGGTATTACTGAAGTGACTGTCCCTTTTATCCAGATATTGTTGTGGTGATTTCATTATATATATATATATATATATATATATATATATATATATATATATATATATATATATCGTGTTGTCATTTTCGGGCAATTTTTTTGTTTTTTCCTTAAATGAAACCAAATGAAGATTTGGTGAAAACATTTGCTATGAGTCTTATTCTGTGCACCCGCCGAAATCTTCTCTTTAATCTGAATACTGGTAGGTTGCAAAGAAGGGAAGATACAATGCTGGTAAAATGGGAGAATACAAAGCGTAAAGCCTGTGTGTGTGTGTGTGTGAGAGAGAGAGAGAGAGAGAGAGAGAGAGAGAGAGAGAGAGAGAGAGAATGATCACATAAAGTTTAGGTTCCAAACAAATTGTACACCATAATAGATAAAGAAACATAGAGTTCATCCTTGTCCAATAAGTGATAGTAACTGCAGGCTAAACTGACTATTCCGAATTGAGGGTCACTTATACATTTCTAACTTATTACATTCATTAAGGAATTTTTTCCATCACTGAATCCCTCAGGTTGAGAAGTTTTAATAACCTCGGATATAGAAAATGAAAATACGAATTATTCAAACTGGTTCTGTGAATTCTGTAGTACAAGCTTCCTGACCAAGTGGTTTCCGCGGATTTCCAACCACCTACTGTGTGTTTCATCATCATTATTGAGTAATTTCACGTGATCACTGTTGCTCATTATGTGTTGTAAAAAAAGAAAAAAAAAGAAAAGATTAAGCTGAACTGATCTAACGTCAGTGAATTTGAACAATGAAGGGTTAATGAAATTTATCTTTTAAAAATAATGCTTTTGCGAGTAGATCCATATGTTTATTCAAAATGGATGGCTACGTCAATATATAATTAATTTACTGACTGGACTGAAGAATCGATACGTTTTGTAAAATAATGTTTTTATTTATTTTTTTTTACAATAACGTTAACGTGTTTCTTCTATCGACAAGACTCTCTTCAAACCCTTGTACTGAAGCTTGACTTAACCAATCAACGAAGTCGTGATCGTTCATCTCCCAAGTACAAAATGGCGGAAGGGCGAAGAGGAGGAAACGTGTCATCAAACTTCTGCTGCGACGTGTCCTCTCTTCGCGCAGTTATCCGCTGTCATCTTCAAGCGATACTAATCAACCAAATGACAAACATCAAACGTGTGTGTGATTAAGCGTTCCATTCCTTTTGATGTCTTTGGTAGAGGGAGTGACTCATTACTTATTTGTTTCCTTTTTGTCACTATTATGTTGTTCTTCGCTTCCCTTTACTCAGTCTTGTCGTTCTATTCTCAAGGCAATTCTAGCTAGTAGTCTTATGGCCTATGTCACAGTGCTTTTATACTCTGCGTAATAGTGGCATCAATAACACCTACTGTACAGAGATAATACAATAACAACATGGTATTTCTAAATATTTTTAAGTAATGTGTAGAATGTTTTGTAAATGCGTTTCATAACGTATCAATTTCTTAGAAATCAATCGCTAACTTTACACCTTTCCTATTTACGGGTATGCGCTGATCGATGGAAGAAGACCATCTTGTTCACATTGCGTTGAAAATGATCGATTTATCAGCTGCGTTTCGTTTTTAGTAGATTTTCTGAGTCTTCCTGGTAAATATTCTTTTAGGAAATCTAGACTACGTTTCTCTCTGGCTCTAATCGCTATAATCACAGAGGGTGTTGCTGGGAACACTGACCGATCAAGGGTTCTTAACTCTCACTAAAAAAAAAATCTAATTTTGGATTTGTATGCTTCGGTGGTGCTTAATAGACTTTTACTATAATATTGTAATTTTCAGCCTTGAACGTCGAGAGGCAAATGTGAGTGAGTTATAAGTTGGTTCCATATTACTATGAGATTCAGGGCCTCTGTAACACGGTTTTTTGGACTTTGCTCCTTATCAAAGCATCGGATGTAGCTGAAAGTTGACAAATGTATATTTTACAATCACACACAAATTTTGTCAACATTATCAATAACCTTTATCCGATAGTTTTAATTTTTATAGAGTAAAAATGATCTAGCCGACGCCATGGCCAATGATTACGAGCCAAGAGTCGAACAACATTCATTACGTAAGGAAGGTAAACAACTTTTGACGAGATGTTGCCCTGGCCATCCACCAGACAGAATCTCATTCACCTTGTTCCATCAGCTCTGAAACCCAAAGACTTTATGACAGAACGATACATAGATGTGGGTGGGGGTATCTGTCCTAGCGTAGTAATACTACTGTAGCAGTAGTGCCGCAACAGTATAGCAGTAATATACATTAATTAAACATTTAGGCCAACTGCTGGGATCCTTGAGGATCATTTAGCACTTCTTACAACTACTCGAGAAATGAGTTTCTATAGCCAGAAGTTAAATTTTCTAATCCAGCAATACCCATGATAGCCTTCAGTGTTATCCTGAATTATAACGAGGCCAAAGTAGGTGGAGCCTCTTGAAGTCATCATTCTGACAATAATTATTGGTAAAGGTTTAAAGCCAAAATACGGTACCAGCTATTTTTTTCAGTAAATAGGTAGATAGCCAATAAATAAAAATTGCTTGACATTGGATATTGCAGTTATCAAATCAAGCTTGTCTACTATGTTTTTGAAAATTACCAGCTATTCCCTATATCTTGTCAATCTGATTGTGACCTATAAAGTAGACTGTAATTTCTTAGGAACTTATTTTGGGAGTTAGACTAATAATCGAAGTGTTTTTGTATTTCTTAACATATTTTGTTGGTTTGTTCATTATGACAATTATCAGTGGAGAGGTTTCAGAGTTCATAAAGGTGTACTGCTTTGCTTGTATTTAAATTTGTATGCCATTGTTGTCAGAGGTATAGCCTTTGTTACACATAGCCAATCATCCATCGAGAAAGAGGGAAGAAATGCTGTCATAAGTTATATAATGAGTGCGTTCGAAACCTTTTCTCTGAGTAAGTTGGCCCATCTTCAAAAAAAGTCACTTTTACATTATAAGTATCAAATTTATTCAACCTACATAATGCAGAATACAGTCAAAATTTATGTGTAGATATAATGTGTATTCTGAATAAGCGATATATTTATGAAACGCATAGATAAAAAGTTATTGCGAAAAAACCGTGTTACAGAGGCCCTGAATCTCATAGTAGTTCCCCTCGACCCACGTAGAACGAGGGACTTGGTTGTTATCCCTAGTGACAGAGTGAAGAACACAAAGCCAAAGATCACAATTTTCGTGCACAAAAAAGAAAAAAATATGATAAAGAAAAGTTTGGGTGAATCATGTAAAACTAAACCTGTTTAATATCTTGTCTTGTTAGAGAATGTGCTTGCAGTGGAAGATACACTGACGTACACGAGGCTTGGGTTCAGTATTTGCGTAAGGCAAGTATATTGAGACGTATTCACACTTCATATAAGTTCTCCAAAATTATGTAAAATCGTACGTTATGAATATTTTCTTAGGTTGGCGAAATAAGAACAAAGTGAAGAAGAGGTGAGGACTATTCTAAGGAAATCGGGGGGCGGGGGCGGGGGGCGGGGGGGGTTTGAGTTCGCTATGGCCCTGCCTTTATTTATCGACTTGATTTATTTAATAATTACTGATACTGGAGATTCCCCATGACCTTTATCACAAGCATTACTGTTGCATTATCCAATATACCTCGGATTTATATTTGATTATAAAGAAATAGTTGTTCTCTCTCTCTCTCTCTCTCTCTCTCTCTCTCTTTCTGTTCCCAGTGAAAGTTTATATCCTGGAAAAGTCTGTATCAAGAGGAGTCCTCAGATGACTGCACGAGCTGAAAGTTTACTTGTCAGCAAGATATCAGAAAACGGTCTTTGGTTCTGCTCGAGAGCTGCACTCCCTAAGGCCTGCAGGTCCTCCTCGAGATGTTACGTCCAGGACGCTGGAATCAGTCTAAAAAATTATCCGGTTGAAGTTCTAACGCGCAAATATTACACAAAACAACAAAGAACGACAATCACTTTATTCCAGATTTCAGAGATCACTTGGATGTCATTGGAATACTATACCTCATTATTTGGTGGAAAGAGAAAAAATAAAATGTTCTTATGAATAGAGTAAAATTCTACTATATGTGTGCACACGCACTCACTTTAAACGCACACACACACACACACACACACACACACACACACACACACACACACATATATATATATATATATATATATATATATATATATATATATATTATATATGAATAATTATCACATCACCGTGATTTATGTAGATCATTCGAGCTACAAATGTCCTTTAATATCTAATTCGCTCTACCTCGGAATGATATATTTTCATGTATGTACCGAAGGGGAATTTTAGTTGATAATAATTTCGTACGAAATTATTATCAACTAAAAACAAAAATTCCCCTTCGGTACATATATGAAAATGTATCACTTCCGAGGTAGAGCGAAATTAGATATTAAAGGACATTTGTTGCTCGAATGATATATATATATATATATATATATATATATATATATATATATATATATAATATATATATATATATGTCTATCACCTACCGTGATTCATATACATATATCGAAATACAAAATGTCCTTTAATATCTAATTTGCTCTACCATCGGAATTATTTATATTTTCATATATGCTTAACCGAGGTGGAATTTATTAGGCGATAATAGAATTGGCGATCGACAGGCGCGAACCAGCGACCTCCCAATTCTAGGACTGGCAGTGAAGCCTTCCAAACCACCCCGACACCGCAAGAGATATAAGTTAATGCCGCCTCCCACCTGAAATACCTTTCGCAGGGGGTTTAAGGCTTCACTGCCAGTCCTAGAATTGGGAGGTCGCTGGTTCGCGCCTGTCGATCACCAATTCTATTATCGCTTAATAAATTCCCCTCGGTTAAGCATATATGAAAATATATAATGCCGAGGTAGAGCGAATTAGATATTAAAGGACATTTGTAGTTCGATATATATATGTATATATATATATATATATATATATATATATATATATATATATATATATATATATATATATATTATATATATAGTATATATATATGACTGGTAAAATGTTCTGTAACAACAGAGTTCCATCTAATAAAAGGAGCCCATAAAAACACCAAAATAGAGAAAAAAGTACTATATTTCAGAGACTGCTGTCTCCCTCTTCAGGTAGATGAATGAGAAAAGTTTACAGAAAAGGTGGTATTTATACCAAGAGGTCCATCCACAAACAAGTCATTTTAAGTCACCCCGCTGATATCTTCCTTTAATCTTCTTCATTCAACCAACCCTTAAGAAGATTAAAGGAAGATTATCAGCGGCGGTGACTTAAAATGGCTTGTTTGTGGATGGACCTCTTGGTATAAATACCACCTTTTCTGTAAACTTTTCTCATTCATCTACCTGAAGAGGGAGACAGCAGTCTCTGAAATATAGTACTTTTCTCTATTTTGGTATAGGGATATATATATATATATATATATATATATATATATATATATATATATATATATATATATATATATATATATATATATATATATATAATATATATTTTTATGCATATACTTATATGTGTGTGCGTGTGTGTGCGTATATACATATATATATATATATATATATATATATATATATATATATATATATATATATATATGATATATATACTATATATGTATATATATACTATATATATATATATATATATATATATATATATATATATATATATATATATATATAATCGAAACACGGGCGGACTTAGTAAACAGGACAATTTTAAATTTTTTCTTTTATTTATTTCGACTTTTCGTATTTTATTACATATTGTGGGAATCCTTTGATGAAATTAGTATATAACGAAACAATCTTAAAATTGTAAAAATAAAAAAGAAATGCAAAAGACTAAAATTCACATTTATAAAAAGCCCATTTAAAAGTTCAGACTGTCGACCAACCTTCAGTTAAAAGAAAGGAGAACAGAATGACAAAAGAAGAAACGCTTCCTCAAATTGAGTTGGATGGAGGAGGTTTGAGTACTCAGCAGGGGAACCAACTCCTTACTAAGCAATAACACTGGAATAGGTAGTTCGTGAGGGTTTTGTATCCGTCCCATGTTATAAAAATCGTGTCTTTCGATTTTAGATTTTACACATTTTTCGCAAGGTTCCTGATAT
>NC_061108.1:58909267-58916767 GCF_015104395.2 Macrobrachium nipponense | reverse complement strand
TATATATATATAAAACATCTACAAAAACTTAAGCTACAATTTTGCTTAATACTTTGGGAATATTACCAAAGAAGAATAATAAATGATAAATGATTCAGTGCCTCGGAAACTTGAATGCACGACAGTCAGTACATATCAGGGGCCAGTCGTTGATATGTACAGTCGGGCGTTCGAGTCTCCCGGATACTGAATCATTCAGTTATAATTCCTCTTCGGTGACATTTCCGAAGTAGAATGAATTGTATATTAAACGATATTTGTAGCTTTATTTTTTTTGTTTTTTTATAATAAAACAATTCACGCCGAGGTGATAAAAATTTCATGTAGGCATGTATTCATATATATATATATATATATATATATATATATATATATATATATATATATATATATATATATACATATTGGATGTACACTAAGGGTCAGTTGCCTTTGCCGTCATCAACCACAGTTATTGGCAGGGGGCCTCGCCTTTGACTAAAAAGTCCACCTGCAAGGCAGCAGTTTCCACAGTTATTGGCGTTGGGCCCTAGCCCTTTTACTAAAAAAAAAGTAAGACTGTAAGACAGCAGCTGTCCTTTTAGTCGCCTTTCACGACACGCAGGACCTATGATTTTCGGAGAGTTTTCGGCGTGTAATAACAGACAGATTAGCAAAATATGGATTAGATACTTTAATTAGGCTCAGCTATGGCAAAATATTGCTGGAAAAAGAACCTTGGGATGGGTTGGGAAAAATTTAATTTCGTATTTCATAGTACGAATAAAAACATATAGAGATTGGACAGCCTATGATAGCCAAACCAGTTTGTAACGTGCAACGGCTGGCACCATCGCTGTGTTGATTATAATGTAAATAATGACGCAACTTATACAGTCTATAAAAGGAAACCATGTATACTCTTTAAAACGTGTTTTCTCGACTGTCCGTCAAGACTGAGAAATTATTTAATCACAAGTTACTAAATATAGTAAGAACTGAACGCTGAAATGAAAATATTCAATATTGTGGAGATATTTCTTCTACAGTTAAGTCATAAATTTTGCAGGTATGGCCACATTGAAACATTAGGATCATGCTGCATTGACAACCAGTTTCTCAACAGTCTTTCAAGATTTGCGAATGATCTTCTTTGCATTTACCAAGGACTGTGTGTACTATATATAGAAATAAATATATTAATTCTGTCTTCTGTAGTTTTTATATACTTGACTTGCGCAATAAAGTTTACCACTCTGCCGACATTATGTGCCTTTCTTACCACCATAAATTTACATTTTTACTCTTCAGAAGAGGAACTAATTATTATCGTTCTTTATTCATTTGTCAAACGGACACACAATAAAATTTGACAACAGTAGTATGCTAAAATAACTGTCGTCTCCAATACTGCCATTCCATATGAGCTTGATCCACAGTCATGATAATATTATCATAATAATGTCCCAGGCTTAATGGCCTGATAACTAACAGCCAATATTCAATAGTCTGTACCATAATGTTATTGGATTTTAAAATTTCATGTATCTGTCACTATCAATAGGGGTACAAATAATATTGTAGTTTGCATGGCTGTTAAATCTTGCTGTTGCCAGTACAGATATATATATGCAGGCTTGGCCCTTCTGGTTACTTCTTTTTAGACTCAATCTGCTTTGGTAGCCACATTGTTGCATCTTATATTCTGAACTTTAAAGTATGTTGCCGAAACTTAAGCTCATGCACACTAGGAGGTTTGAAAATGTTTTTTGGCAGAAAATGCTTGCTGCAAGATGCGTAATTCATAGTCTGGCTCTTTATTCTGTCTGTAGTTTCTAACCCAAGTAAGGTAGCTGTCTTGCGCTTTGTTCTTGTAAGGAAATCTTACACATAAAATTGACAAGAATCTGTCCTGAATCTTACATACTTTAACAACAGGGTTCCTACACTGACCCGCAGACATTTGTAAGGTATATTTGAACCTACAACGCTACTCACACATTTTATAAGAGAAACTATTTATTTAATTACAGTATAAATGTAATTTTAATATGCATCAATTTATATTCATAATATTGTAATTAAGGGTAAAGTACACCGTACATACTTTGCAGAACCAGATCGAAGCATCTGAACCATGGCATAGAAGCTATTTGTACAGCTTCAAGTACAATTATCACCAGAATGTACGTATGCAAAGCTATGTAATATGTCACAGTCATAATGACTGACCTGTAATTCAACAAACGTATTTACACTGTACAGTCTAAGTTAGGATATCCTGTAAGAATAACTTAGACTTTCAAAGTTAGCCAAGAATTGAGCTACATCTCATAGTTTGGGGAGTAGGACAGAGAAAAAATCAGCTTCCCTGAGGGTTACGCCAAGCTAAGGTTAGGCTATGGTAGGCTACCCTTGGCTTTTTTATGATTAACCCTGGTAGACTGGCTAGTTGTTAAAGTTTACTTTTAAAGCTACAATGTAGTATAAATTTGAAGTAGAAGGTAATAATGATAACGGTAAAGTTGAAGAATAGCCTTCTCCCTTTAAGTGTTCTGGCAGATTAAATTCAGCTGAGTCCTGAGCATACAAGGAGGGTTGAAAACTTAATGATAACGTGGTAAATAACAGTATAACACTTCATTAACACTTAAAACTGAGAATCATTGCATAAGAGTAGCGCCTTATGTGCACGTGATCGTCGCTTGTCTGTCCAGTCTGTCCCTTCTATATCTAAGGATTCTACCACGTGTCATATAGTTTACGAAGTCGTGGACAAAATGCTGAATTAAACACGAGGAAAGAATGATCTGAGTTAATGAAAGCTCCAAAGGAGAAAGGATACAGTTGGGAAATCACATGGAGATAATGCCCTCAGGACAAGACCTAGTGCCCAGGTCCGAGACCAGGATTAGGAGAAATAAGACGGAGATGATTTTTTGCTTACAGATAGTTCTGTCGTGCCTGTGCGTTTTCATTATTTGGTTCCTTGGAGACAAAGTCTTCTGATAGCTTGGAAACAAAGAATCTCTTTCCAACCTTCCTTAATATTGAGGGCTATTTTGTTATTTAGTATATATATATATATATATATATATATATATATATATATATATATATATATAAATATATATATATATATATAGTATATATAATTATATATATATAGTATATCATATATATAATATATATATATATTATATAATATATATATATATATATATATATATATATATATATATATATATATATATATATATTCTCTACTAAGCACGTATTGCTGAGAGGGCTGTCAAGAAAACGAATACAATCTGGTAAAGAGTTCAACAAGCAGCAAAAAGTAACTAAATACCTCAAATCTGACATCGATAACTCATTCATTAATGTATATTCAACAAAAGACAAGTAGATTACAAATTATAAAACCCCACGCATTAACTGTAAGGAAATATACGCCTGGGAAACTGGCAGACGTTTTGAAAAAAGATGAACAGTGTATAAGCAGTCAGCGGGATTTGATTGACAGACCTCCGGGATTTTCGTAAATTCAGAATACTGGCCATACCATGGAATGGAGTGAGTCTAGGATTGTTTTTCCAACGCAGCTCATCATACAAAAAGAGGATGCGGGAATCCATAATCATAAGTCCAGCGCATAACATGAATCTGTTAGGAGGTCACTGGAAATCGGATTTCATAGACGATTTAATTTAAAGACCCAATTAGTCAAGTAACCCAGCTGATGCGATCACCAGACCCGAATCGAGTAGAAGCGAATGATGACTAAAACAACAATGGATTGGCCCTTTCATGATAGGACAACCGCCATTTTTAATCCTACCAACGTCATTACACCACACATGTATATTCAATCTGGAAAGTCTTGTCATTTACCAAGTGTCCACTTTCTCCAGTGATTAGACTGAAATATGGTCAAATGAGATACATGGTTTTGTCACGTTAATATGTTTTTTGAAACTTTATATACTTACACAAAACACACACACACACACACACAACACACACACACACACATATATATATATATATATATATATATATATATATATATTCATATATATATATAATATATATATATATATATATAATATACATATATAGATATATATATATTTATCTATATATATATATACTATAATATAACCCATATATAACATATATATATATACATATATATATAACATATATATACATATATATATAGATATATATTTATACATATAATATATATATATTAGTACCATATATATATATATTATATCTTATAATTATATATATATATAGATATACATAAATATATATGTATATATATATATAATATATATATATTATATATATATATATTATATATATATATATATATATATATAGTATATATAAGATATATATATATATATATATATATATATATATATATATAGGTACATATATATATAGATATATGTATATATATATATATATATATATATATATATATATATCTACATACATATATATCTATATATATATAGTATATATATATATAATAATATATATATATATATATATATACATATATATATATATATATATATATATATATCTATATATACATATATCATATATATATATATATATATACTATATATATATATATATATATATTATATATATACATATATCTAACATATACTATATCTCATCTATATATCTTCTATTATTATAAATATATAATATAATCATCATATATCTATCTATATCTTTATATTAATATATATATCTTCTCCTATACTATATCTCTAATTTTTATTATTAATACTATTCTACAATATATATATTATTATAATAATATATATTAATATATCTATATGTTTTTACCTATAAAAATTTTTTTAATTTATTAAATATTTATTCTATACTTTTATATATTATCTAAATATATATTATAATACTATGTATTTATGAATATCTTTTACTGTAATCTTACAGTGCAATGTGGAGATAATAAGGCCCATAATATCACAATGAACATATCGCAAACATATTTCGAATATTTCTGTATTTCACCAATGATCAGGAATACAGAAGTATTCGAAATATTTGTTCGCAACGTGCATATACCGTTTTGTCTTTTTATCAACATATATAGGAAAACTGCAATGGTGATGAGATAATATGGTGACATGAAATTGTTGGGAACATGATGAATCTGAGAGGAATAATTGCACTCGTGTTGAAAGTTGGCTCGTGAAATTCTTGGGGTGAGGAGACTCAGTAAGAAGAATTGACATAATAATGGGTTGGATTAGGTGAGCAAAAATATGTTAAGTGATGAAATTTAAGGAAAACAAATGCAATAATGAAATAGGATGCATAAAAAATCACAAGAGATCTGAGTTTTAAAAACTGCACCATTTAGTTAGAAATAAAACGAGTAAAGTCGTAATCAGTTCCATTCGTAAGATAAAGGTAATTTAATCAATAAGGCAATTGTATTCATCCCATGCAATGAAGTTTTTTCATAAGTGTCAGAAAGCTTACGTCGACTTCATCTAACTTCCTAAAAATAAAAAAAATTTAAAAACTGGGTCCTTCAATGGTTACCAAGAAAGAGTATACCAAACTTAGATCATGAAGAGAGAGAATGCCTTTTTCAACCAAACCAAACGTAAAACTTTAGAAGTCCATTAACATCAAGCAACAAAGATGAAACGAACGCTCAGCTTTCCAAGTCAAATTTAGGCTTACTACTTTTGAGAGCTTAGTGGGAGGCTACCGATGTATTTATAAATATATATACATACATAGATACATACATACCATACATAACATCCAACTCAATATACAATAACGTACATATATAGATGTAAAATATTATATAATATATATATATATATATATTATATAACATATATATATATAGTATATATATATATATATATATAATATATATATATATTATATATATTGATATGGATTCTTCACTCGTGAAGTCAGTCGTTGCTCAGAAAATCTTTGACAACATCGTATCATCAAAACTCGACGACTACCTATGTGAATAAATATAGATAAATACATAAAGAGATAAGTAATAAGGAACATGACAACTAATCTCACATAATTTTGGCGTACATCGCAATAGCTCAGACTCCTAGTATTTTTAGAAACATTAATATATTGTTATGCAATTTTCTAATTTTTCACTACGATTATGTTTTATTATGTAGGAATATGACCTAACGATAATCTTTTCTAGCAAAGATATCACTTCACATTAATTAAAGAGAATAATAATACCGATATTGAACAACGATATGAACTATGTCAAGTTTGAAAAGTTGTTTCTGTATGATGGAAATAACCGTAAATATATAGGGGAAGTAATAATAACAATAAATTACGATCCGTTTTGCTTTATATATATATATATATATATATTATATATATATAATATATATATATATATTTATATATATATACATACATATTTATCTATATACTATATATATATATATAGATATATATATATATATATATATATATATATATATATGTATATATATATATATATATATATATATATATATATATATATATATATATATACATATATATATATATATATATATATATATATATATTTTTTTACTACATATATATATATATATATATATTATATATATATATATATATATATATATATATATATGTATATATAACAAAAGGAGCCCATAAAAACACCAAAATATAGAGAGAAAAAATACTATATTTCCGGGACTGCTGTCTCTCTCTTCAGGTATATGAATGAGAAAAGGTGGTATTTATACCAAGAGATCCATTCACGGGTAAGCTAATTTAGGTCACCCCCGCTGATAATCTTCCTTTAATCTTCTTAAGCGTTGGTTGAATGAAAACCATGCTCCTTTTGAGATGTTCATTACCTGTCTCTCTTTTATTAAGGCCGATTCCATCATTTGACTCTTGTACCAGCAGTTGCTGCTATAAATTATACGTGATAAATTCCAGTTTATTCTGTGGTTATGTTCATTTATATGGTTGAAAATAGCTGAGTTCTGTTGTTCATACCTAACTGACCGTTTGTGTTGTATTAATCTCTGGGGAAGTGATTTTCCTGTAAATCCGATGTAAGATTGGTCACATTCCTGGCATGGGATTTCATAAACCCCTGTTTCCTTAGGGGATGTCTTTTGTTGGACGTTAATCAGGGATTTGGCTAAGGTGTTTGGGTAAGTAAATGCAAAAGGGTTAGATTTTCCGAGGGTCTGAGTCACCGTCTTAATCGTGTCCAGGTGAGGAATTTTTATTTTATTGTTGGGTGTCCCTCCTTTGGTCCTTGTTTTGGAAGGGGTCGGTAGAAAATTACGTTTGCTTTGTGAATTTGCTTTCTCAATTAATTAATGGTCAGGATACTTTAAAGACGAAAGTTGCTTACGAATTAGTTCAAATTCTTTTTCCAGGAAATATGGGGAACAAATTCGTAAGCTCTTAAGAACAGGTTGC
>NC_061108.1:58901767-58904267 GCF_015104395.2 Macrobrachium nipponense | reverse complement strand
TTAGTATTGTGCAGGTCAACCATTTCCTTCAATTACAGTAGCTAGACAAATAATTTTATGGACAAATTTTCGTATACTCGTAAGACTTAGAGAGTAAGCTCTTGCCTTAAGTTATTCTGAAGGCAATATTAATGGTTGATTTGTTGCCTCATCTTTAAAAGTAAAAAAAAAGATGCCACGTCTAGAATCAGTGACTAGCTATCATACATACGATAGATATATATATATATATATATATATATATATATATATATAGATATATACAATATATATATGGCTATATATATATATATATAAGACATATATTATTTATATTTTATATTGTTTTTTTAGATAGTATATATTATATATATAGATATCATATATACATATCATATATATATGTCTGATATATATATATATTTATATAATATATATATATATAGATATATAATATAGACATATAAACATATAGATTATATATATATATATATATATATATATATATATATATATATAGTATATATATATATAATATATATATATATATATATACATATATATATATATATGTATATATATATATATATATATATTATATATGTATATATATATGCATACATACATATATATATATATATATATATAGCTATAATATATATATATATATGTGTGTGTGTGTGTGTGTGTGGTGTGTGTGAGCATTAAACTACAAATGGAATGACCTCAAGTTCTTCCGACCGACAGGTAATGCGTGGACTGGTAAACAACGATTTCACCTGAGAAGGATTTCAGCCACCTTGATCAGATGTGAATAAATTATGTATTGGCTTAAATCATTTCACTTTTAGACCCTTCAGCGTTATTTGAGTCCAAATCATACAATAAACATTTAAAACGACATTTCCATGTGATACAGACAATTTGGTATAGGCCTAGGCCAATGTCCTGGCTTTTTATGATGGGTGTTACTATAATAAAAGTAAACTTCACTGTCCATTTCATAAAAAGAACTTAACCAGCCCCAAGGTTCTAATTTAAACTCATTCATGAATGTTGTATGAGAATAGTCGTCTTTTTTTAATAAAAAATATTTAGAACACACTCTGTTAAACCTTTCTGCTTCTTTCCTATTATCAATGATGCCACAGCAGTTAGTCTTCCATCTCCTCGCCTCATTAAGAAAAAAAAAAGTGGCAAAACATTTTCCAATACGGCTAAATTCAACTCGTAATACGTATACATTATGTTAGTTTAGGGACGTTTTTGACATAGCATCGTAAATGACAACAAATTCATAAATGTAGCATGAAGTATAAAGTTACATGGATCTTTAGAAAAACTACTAATGCTAAGTATATCCATACGGTATATATAACTTGGTCAGTTCTTTCCTTAGCTAATAACATAATCATGAATCGAAAAAAATCTTTCCCTTCCTGGAGAAATGTTAGGCAACTGTTTATATATTGTCTTGAATTAATACGTTTTATTAAAAAGAGAAATGAGTATACATCATTCTAATATATAACCATAAACAATCATTCAATTTTCCTAAATGATGATAGTACTATTCCTTACTGTATATAGTTACATCTGCAAAAGGTATGAAATTGATGTGTTGTGTAAGCTGTGAGTACTTAGAGTTAAGGATCTGAGGTATTTTCTTTGGCTCCTTCCCCTATCGTTGTGTAAGTCGACGAGACCTCTCCAGCCCCCATACTCAGTTTTTTTATGCATATTTTTGTGTTCGCCTGTGTGTGTTTGTGTGAGTGTGTGGGTAATTTTATTTCAATAAAATTAGTTGGTAGTATTTACCAGTTGGACGAAATGCAAATACATAAATATCTGAGACTTGTAATGCCTTGTTCATGTACTGATGATGATTTCTGCAGTCACATGATTCTGAGTTCCAAGAATGATCGATTCCGTTTTCCTTCGAAGTCAGCCTCGGACCTCAGACCGATTGGAATGGAAGGTCGACGTCGTGTCCACAACACCATAGAGTGAGATGAAGCCCAAATAATGCAGCATTTAATGTATCTGCGGGAAATGACGCACAACTTCTTCTTCTTTGAATCCATCACAGTAGCGAGGCAGTGGCGTCAGTGCACCTCATGGGATGCACTATAGGTATTACTCAAGGTTCTTTGCTGTTCCTTCGGTCGCTAGCTGCAACCCCTTCCGCTCCTTTTACTGGACCTCCCTTTCCTAACAATTGATTCATAGTGCAACTACAAGGTTTTCTTCTATCAAACTTTTCACTGCCAATTTCCGTTTTAGGGCTGAATGCCCTCATAGGTACCAGTGCTTGGCCTTCGACCTAAATTCTATATTCAATTCAAGTAGTTTCTGAAACGGGTACACAGAAAACGACGTAGCAATGTGTTTAGATTTTTAGTTATAAAGAGAAAATGTGAGTAATAGCAGTGGAGGAGGAGGAGAACTGACGAGAGAAAATATGAAGGAGGAATTTAGATTATTTGAACTATGTTAGAAAAAGATGGTATTATTAGGCGTT
>NC_061108.1:58889267-58894267 GCF_015104395.2 Macrobrachium nipponense | reverse complement strand
TGGTCCTACCTGAACGTTTGGGGTGCGATTATTTTGTCATTCTATTGATGCCGCTTCTGTGAGCCTAAGTCTCCAGTTTGTGCTTTCTTGTCCAGTTACTGTCGTTTCTTGCTTTAATTCGACTACTGTTGGTCGCCTGTCATGTCGTTCGGTATAATGTTGAACAATGGCAACATGGAGTCTGTGATATTGCAGCCTCCACCTATAGGTAGTCGTAGTATGACCAGTGTAGGTTGATTCGGAGGACTAACAATTCCCCTCTGGACACGTAAATTTATAACTACATTGCTCACGTATGCTTTCTCCTTTAGTGAGACGGTGCTATTGTTTATTATTAAGGCTGCTGCCATTAAGCTTAAGCGACAGAATATCCTGAAATCTACTTTTTCGCCTACACTGGTAGCATGGACACCTCTCAGGAGTATTCATCGGATTACTTGAGCTTCCAGCATATATATATATATCTATATATATATATATATATATATATATATATATATATATATATATATATATATATATATATATATAACTTAGAAGTGGTTATCTAAGTATATGGCCAGGAATAATTCATAGCTGACGGCATGTTTAGCTACGTGGTTGTGTTTAAAAGCCCAGGTCGGTTGACCTATGTGGAAATCGGTGCTATGCTGAAGTTCCTGCATATTGAGACTTTAATAGTTTATTTTTCGCTCGTAACATCCCCCATTGCGGCTCTAAACCTCTCCAGTTTAAAAAAGCTCTTTTCAGATAAATTTTTACCTGTATATTGCTTCCTATATACTTTGAATACAAGTGAAATGCACTTTATATTTTACAATACATTGTTTGGCATCGTCAATCCCTGGTGTGCCACTCACCAAATCTGGAGCTTTTGTGCTTATTTAGTTTCAGTTTTAAGTAAGATTTATTCAAATTACATTTTTTATTGGATTTTACGCTATATGCATGAATTTACACATAAAAAATCATATGGTTACCCTTTAATAGTCTGTGTAATAGAGATCAGCAAAGAAATAAATGTAGATTCACTTCTAAATGTTTTTTTTTATTCTAAAGATTCAATGCTAGACTGACAAATAATTTTTTAAAAATCGAGCTATTGAGCGAACTCGAACCTAAAACTCGACAAAAACCGAATAAAAGTTACCGAAATTCAAGAATTCAGAAATATCAGTCGACAGTGGACTGCGAATCCGACAGAATTTCAGTTCGTCTCGTTCCAGTTGCCGGATTCACTTTTCATACATATCCAAAAATGGATTTTGAGAAACACGCTGGTCACTGAAAACAACTCTTTAGGTATAAAACACATATATATGTACAAATATATCGGCAAATATTAAGCTGTCAATGTCGTCATAATATCCAGTCCATCGCGCTTCGGGAATAAATTACGATGAAAGTGATTTAAAACTGACAAGTACGTCTGTACCCGCAGGGTGATATATATATATATATATATATATATATATATATATATATATATATATATATACATATATATATATATATATATATATATATATATACTAATATATATAATCACCCTGCGGGTACAGACGTACTTGTCAGTTTTAAATCACTTTCATCGTAATTTATTCCCGAAGCGCGATGGACTGGATATATATATATATATATATATATATATATAGATATATATATATATATTATATATATATATATTATATATAATATATATCAATAAATACTTAATATATCACCCTGCGGGTACAGACGTACTTGTCAGTTTTAAATTACTTTCATCGTAATTTATTCCCGAAGCGCGATGGACTGGATATTATGACGACATTGACGGCTTAATATTTGCGGATATATTTGTACATATATATGTGTTTTATACCTAAGAGTTGTTTTCAGTGACCAGTGTGTTTCTCTCAGAGAGAGAGAGAGAGAGAGAGAGAGAGAGAGAGAGAGAGAGAGGACTAAGTTGTGGATATTCAGGCAACACTTCATAAGTAAACGGCTTAATGTAGTATGTATCTTATCTGCTAAGAAGGTGAAAATCAAGGCAGGATAAATAGTACATTCTGCACCTTCTGGAAATCCATGCAAGTTCATGAGGTTGTTTATCGATTAATTCAAATACCTGATTCGAACTGTGGGACAGTAGGTTTGAAGGTGTGAACATAGCAGTGAAGGTGTAACATGTGATAGTTTCGCATGAAAAAACACAATTGTAGATAATAATGAGTTGATTAAGTAGACTACTTTTCTATAGTATACAGCGTTCCATATTGCGACGTAATGTGGAGCAAGATTCACTCATAAGGAAATACTTTCTTCTCCACAACTGACTCCGAATGCACAGATGTCTAAGACTTTTATTGAAATGCCGACATATGCATATATTTGGTACTCATTTGCAGTTAGTCATTGTTTCGGGAAACATGCCATTTGAGGTGTAAGTACTCTTTGAAGAATCTGTGGAAAATTTCTATAGTTTCAAGCTTGAAAGGGTTTGTTCCTCTGTTCCTCTTAAACATTGATTGTCAGGGTAATTAAAAGAGCAATTTAAGTTGCATAACGAGCGGGATTGGAGCCTTAAAATATTGAAAACTGTCAGCATAAGGGAAACTAGCTCTCCTACATCTCCATGAACGTAGTTGTGAGGTGGTGCATGATTTGGGGTGAGAGCCTGAAAGGAAGTTGATTTATCAGCGTACCCCCTGATAACCAGAGCAGAGATAATGCGGCATGGATGAATCTGAACTGAACTCACTCATCATTCTACTAATGGCATATTCGTGTCAAGCATTATCATTTGGAATTGTTGGCACTCTTTAATGTATGCTTCTAGCATCTACTAAATCTGTATGAATCTGTACTACATCTCTATGAATCTGTATACAATTTTCACCCACATGGCGAAGGGTTCCAAGTTCATGCCAGGTTATACTATACTGTTTGTATTGGATCAAATAGGATGACTTAAAATTTGTAGGTTCTTATTTTGTCCAACTGGGTCATCATATAACAATGGATGTGACTGTAGTATTTTTGGACTTTGCTGGTGTCGACTCATTGGAAGGCTTCGCTGATAATGCTTGTATGAGCATCAAAACTTGCTTGAAATTCGTACAGGAACATAAAAACACCATAAATCACAATACCATCTCTTGATTCCAACCTGCCAATCACAGATTCAGTCCACATCAGAGGCTTGCTTCTGTTCTTATTCTTTACCAATCTTGCATTTATGAGATAATATCTACAAATATTTTCTAATGGCACATCCGACATACCTACACGGAAAATTTGTACAACTACCTACTTAGCAAACTTCCCGGGGATATGCTGCATTTTAACCCCACTGTCTAGATAGCATTGCTTTCGGTCACCAGATTTTATAGCTATTTGATATGAACTATGTCAGACACTGATGGCTACTCTTATAATGAGACGAGGAAACAGGGACCGACATAGTTTGCAAATGTAAATTTGTACAAGGCTTCAGAGCCTCTCGATATGAGATGAGCAGGACACAAAGCGGCTGCAGTCATGGAGGCTCTCTCTTGAGCTAATCCTGACCTGTGAAATCTGTTCATCTTCACTTTTCTGAGATGTGAATTTGCGGAAAATTTTCAGTTGGGATTCATGTTGGATTGCTTTATTTTAGATATATCGTAAACCATTAGCCATGAGTTTATGGTGAGACAGGTCTCGGATTAAAGATAAATTGAAAGAGAAGCAGGGCAGCATTTCAATGTGTTCCTTCAAAACTTCAACCTCGAAGATGAAAGAAAATAATCGAAATTTTAAAAATGATGCTACAAATGCACTACACTTATGAATATAAAAAAAAAAAAAAGAAAAGATTACATTCGCTGGCAAAATATCTGGGAGAGAGGGACGGTTCAACATTTTCTTCTTTTTTTTCGATCTCCTGCACTTTTCCAGTAGGTACTGGCCACCTGACTCGTTTGTATTCAACGGAGAGTGCCTGTGGGCATTAGAAGAGCGTTAAATGGTTCTTCTCTCTCTCTCATCTCCCTTCACTCTCTCCTTCGTCTCTCGTCATCTTCTTCATCTCTCTCTCTCTCTCTCTCTTTACTTTCAATTCATCCGTGTGGTGTCTTTCACCTTTTTTAAGTCTAATTGTTTATTAATGAACGACATCAGGGATTAAATGATTGTTGATTAATTCGTCAATATTATTATTATTATTATTATTATTATTATTATTATTATTATTATTATTATTATTATTATTATTATTATTATTATTATTATTATTATTATTATTATTATTATTATTATTATTGCCGTTATCATTGTTGCTATTATTGTCAAAATAACCTCGATTAATTTCACAGGACTAAGATTATTGTTGTTAATATCTCTGCATTTTTTACGTTTTCAAAATCAATGAGATGAAAACGAAAATGGATCTCCTTGTTTCTAAGTGGGTGAATTTCACAAAATAATGTAACCATCGGTAATTTGTATATATGTTTATTCAAGACTCCCACAGCGCTTATATAAAGCTAAATTAATCCACCAACAATTGTGCATCTTTCAAATCTTTTAACCGTATTATCGAAAATTTTAATAACTTCATTAAAATGCTAATGAAATATATACAAACGGTTTGCAGTACGAATGCAGAATTAAGCCATATGTTACGCAGTCACGTGATCGATTTTTTGCCACTATGCATCTTCTATAACAAAAAAGGAATGTGTATACGCTGAATAATAAACCGCATTCAAGTCGGAAAAAAAATGTGTTAGGGTGATATTTATGCAGTTCTAGATTTCTAGCTCATAAGCTGTTTTAAGTGCATTTATTCATATCTCTATCTATAACCGAAACTCATAAATAGTTCCTTGTTTTGCATAATGGACATTCTTTCAAAGTTAACGGACACCTACCCTCTCTCTCTCTCTCTCTCTCTCTCTCTCTCTCTCTCTCTCTCTCTCTCTCTCTCTTCCATTTGAATGAGCATTGCACAGCGCCCTCCTATCTAACTAGTAGTA
>NC_061108.1:58856767-58886767 GCF_015104395.2 Macrobrachium nipponense | reverse complement strand
GTGACCAGGACGCGACTACACGAAGATGAGAGAGAGAGAGAAGAGAGAGAGAGAGAGAGAGAGATTAATATTCTTAATCTTTTGCTCGTTATTTTCACATTGATAACCCTACCCATAAATTTTTGTAGCATTGTCCTCCATGGCATTTAAAATACACTGCGATGCCTTGTGAGGAATGAAAGAATATAGTTTATATTAAAATTTCATATGCTTTTCTGCGGCTAAAACTGAGGTGTAATGAAAGTTATAACCAGGGGCATCATTTGTGGGGGGGTGTTCTTAGGGTCAACTGGCACCCCAAGACTCAAGTTCCCTCTTTCCACCCAAGCCTCAACTTACCCCCCTCACCCCCCAAGCCCCAAGAAGTAACAGCATGTTTACTTTTTAGGTGTGAAATCATAAATATATGAAATTTCTCGGAAATATTACGTTCCTTGATCCTTGTCTGTCTACTAGCTACCAGTGGTGATGAGATAAATAAACAATAGTGGAAGTATATAATTTTTTGCTGAAATACCTTGCTCATGTGGCTTCAAAAAACACAAAATAGATCAAAATAAAAAGAAACCCGAGCTGACTAGGTTCGCTTCGCTCGCCAAACCCCAAACCCCTACACACAAAATTAAATATACGCCCCTCTTTATAACTTTGGAAATACATTTTTGTCAGAAGATAAGGGAGTAGAGATCCTCACTGTATGGCGTTTTGAGAGACACTGACGAGCTTGGCTGCTGTGAATTCATTATAGTACCACCGCTTCGCTCCCACGTGTACTTCCCTTTCTCTGACCTTTGGAATCATTCCTTCTATAACAATAATACGCAGCTACAAAGTCATAACAAACCGTTGTATCAGACTTACTTCAAACTAATCATTCTCCTGACTATACATTTTAAGAGTTTGCGTGCATTAAAAATTTTTGAATTTCTCATACGAACTTATTTTCTGTGCCATACTTCCCCAATGCTCTCTGCCTGCCTCTTTCGATGCAATCGTAAGATTTTTCTAGCTCCATTTACATCACATACATCAGTTTACAACCTTTCTACAAGTTTCATAATTATCACTTGTTCCACGCAATCTTTTTTGTCTAAACCAACCATTCTCCTATGAGTCCTTTTGTCGTCAAGTCTTCATTTTTCGACGAAAACTCTGGCACATTTTCCTTGGGACGTCAAGGAATGTTTCTCTTTATAATTCTTAGTATCCTCTGTCACTTTTAACTTTGTACAAAGCAACAATTAATCCTTTTTCCAAATACTTCATAATCTTTCTCTTATCCAGACATCCTTACAAATGCAAATCTAGTGGGTACTTCATCATACTTCCATCTCTTTACCTTAGCACCTCATTTGCTCATCCCATAATTAGAGTCTTGACATTCTTCCCCCTCTTAATTGCTATCTTGACATCCTTGCAGTCACTTCTTGCAGCGTGTGAAAACCTACACTAACCCTTCCACTCTTTCAACATTCAGCTGCGCTTCTCTCCTATCCTGCTGTTTCAACAAATCTCCCAAACATGCACCCCATCAACCCATGATAACATTCACTTTAGATTCCATCCTTCCGTATACATCTACTTATAAAACTATCCAATCGTTAACTTTTCTTAACGGTTTTACTTCATATAGATTATCCTAATCTTAATTAAGTTGTTTAAAGTATCAGTTAGTTACATTTCAAACATTCGGTTTTCCTGCACTAAACTTTTTATTTCATTCTTTCGACCATTTCTTTTTTTTTTTTTTTCCCTACACATCCCTAAAATGTTCATAATCCCTCCGTACTTTCACGTCCATGTCCTTAATCCAAGCCAATATATGTTTCTCATTTCCTTCTTTACAAGGTGACATTTTTCCTTGTATTATAGTGACGTTCATTTATTCTGAACTCAATTTTTATGGCTTATCTTTCCTATTCACTTTCTTCTTAACTGTCGTATCAATCTTCTCATATATCTACTATAAATGACAGTAAATTTCTCATGCAAAATTATCTTCATTGAATTTTTTTTTTTCTAAAGTTTTTCATACCTTCTTCCTGCCATCTACATTTTTCTTCCCTCTTCCTACCTTCTTTTACCCAGGAGCAAACCGTGCTGACCCTATATTTCTGATCATTCTTATTGACTATTTCCATCTCCCCGTCCGTCGCTAAAGCCCACATTTCCTCCGTTACTCCTTATATGTTTTATCGCTTCCTTTCTCTAAAGCTCAATATCTTAATTATATCCTAAGTTCTTGTGTTAGTCTGGGTGTGCTCACACCTTGATTCATGACTTTCACGATACAATAAACTTTTACAATTAATGCTTAGTTGTGGCCAGACTGGAATCCGTAACTGAGTAGGGGAACAGTTTTTGTGGTATCGATTTCCTGAATAAGATATTGCTCGGGTGGCCAGGATCATTTTATTGTCCCTGAAATCAGTGCTTTTCCTGACAAATAAGCAATTATGTATATCAGGAAGGAGGCTCCAGCCATCTCCCGTGAAATCTGAGTACCTGCTGAAATGCAGTTAGAGATACTAACGAAAGAAAGTCATAATCCGGATTGAGTAAGATTCTCTACACGAACCGCAGTCAAAGAATATAATGTTTCGATATTAGCTGGTTTAACATTTCCGGATATCAACCATAAGGTCACTTTAGATGGATGCAATTCCCAGGTATCCTAAAATCTCAGGTAAATCTTGTAGGACTCTTGAACCCCAATAAAGACCCATTTTTCATTCATAAGTCTCCCTTTACTCACTGATCAGTATATAGACACGCTGCTTAATTCCTCGTGAAACCAGTGCTGAAGAAGATAAAGACCCTTTACATAAGAGTTGGTTTCCTGTCTCTTATTTCCAGGGAATAATGCACCTTCATTGCCCTTGTGTTTACACATCGGATAACCTCTTCCATCTTGAAGAGGTTAAATGTAAACAAAACAGGTATATTTATTTATAGCCTATTCATTATCTTTTTTTTTTTTTGTGTGAGGGTGCTAGTGGGGGGCGTCGTATGTTAGAATTAGTCAGCTCTACTCAAATGTTAGACATGATCTATTGGAGGTGCAGATTTTCCCTGAAAGATTTCAAGGGAACTTTAGGGCATGTTTTCGGCGTGAATAAGAACTAAAAGAATAAAACAATACACTGATTGCTCTCTCTCTCTCTCTCTCTCTCTCTCTCTCTCTCTCTCTCTCTCTCTCTCTCTCTCTCCCTTTGAAATGAAACGATAGGAAAATTGTAGCAAAAGAAGGATAGTAATATCTTTCACGCTTCTTACAAAATAAAGTATTACATCAGTAATGTTTTATCATTTTGTAAGTAATGATAAAATGATCATTATAATTATGACCAAGTAATAACGATAACAAAACCACGATCAGTGCATTATTTTGTCTTTCTAGAGTATTTACTATCCCTATGAAGCGATGACTGTGTTCTAAAAGAAAAAACGTGAAAGGTAATCTACTGATTCTCTCTGAACATTTTGGCCGTGCCTGTGTTATGATCTCGGCGAAGTTGGTTTGCATGAAAAAGATGCATAAAAGTCAATTAGATAAGCTTCAAATATATAGGGGCTGATAGCTTGGACTACCAGTGGAAATGTCAGCTACGTATTCGGTATTCTGAGAAAGACAATGGAAAATGAAAGAAATAAAACACTTCTATCAGCCTGGTACTAAAATTGAAAATCTTATTCAAAGCGACAATGAAAGGAATTTTCATTGCATTTACAGGTAGCATACTCCTTGATTTATGCAATTAAAACTTTTCATACACAAATACCTTAGATGGTGCTCGTCATATACAGAGGATATGGCCATGTTGCCTAACCTTGCACTTGAAATCTATGAAGCATCTATGGAAGGTAGACTGAAGTAAAGGAAACCCTGATGAATCTCAAGTCTGACTGAAGCTTATCGAGCCCTAGAAAACAATCGACCAGTTCCAAAGCTGTGCCCGCAGCGTCGATAACAGCCAAGGCCAAAAAGATCCTCCAGACATATGAAAGAATAAACTCTAAAAAAGTGATCATTTGGAGCTACCCATTGCCGAGGAAGAGGCGTTAAGTATTAGTTACTATGCAATGTGTTACCAACTTCACATTGTTTCATCTGGCTGGACTAATTATAATGAAAAGAATCAAGTCCTCTTGTCCAGGAACTTGTGACCAATCTCAGAAATGATGACAATAGAACTTTGACAAGAAACTATTTTGTTGCAAGTAAAACAATTCGTAAAGTAGCTTGCAATGGTTACAAGGTCTACTTATAAACACACAAATACGCGCGAGCGCGCACGCACACACACAGATATATATGTGTGTGTGTGTGTGTTTGTGTGTGAGAGAAATTGTGTCACACACTGAAACATTTGTTATATTTACAAATATTAAGCCACAAATTTCGTTTGTTATTAGTTTCACTATAACTCAGCAATAATTTACATCTAAGGGTAATTATAAGTACTATGTGCTTTGCGACCAGCAAATGTAGGTGTTTGTATTTTGAACCGATAACAACTCACCTCCACCACGTTAGCTTACTGGTACGTTTAAAAGACATGGCTAACTGAATTTTTGTCACATACATTTTGATATCTTTTATATTTGTATTTGATAAGCCACTAATTTCGTTTATTACCTGATGAGCTATATCTTGGGAGTAACTTACATCCAAATGGAATTATAAGTGATAAGTGCTTCGTCACCAGTGGGATTCAAACTGCCGCCTGATTCAGAAACAAAAAAAATTGTGTCATAGGCCGGGTGGAGGTGGGTTGATATCGAGTATAAGTACAAAAACCTGAATTCAGCAGGCATATGCACAGGCGGATTCAGCTCTACCTCCCTGATGGTTCAGTGCGACTGCAGGAGGAGGAGAGCCGGATGGCGCACTTTTGCAATAACCCTCGGTGCCTCTGCTCGTCTAGAGAATGGCTCAAGATTATGCCTGGTCATTAGATGATTGGTTGTTCCAAGCACAAGCAGGCACAATAAAGTGGGTACAAGCCACTGGTCATCTCTTCACAAAAGACCAAACTTTTGGAGGAAGATAGATAGATAGACAGAGAGACAGACAGATAAGGCACAAGAGATGCTGTGAAACGTCCATCTTTAATTCAACAGTTAAGAGTAAATGGGGCAGAGAATCTTGTCTTCTTGAAACAAGATTAAATGCAAGTACCATCTTTAGAGTGTAGCCCTAGAGTGTGATGTAAGACTTTGAAAGTGTATATATATATATATATATATATATATATATATATATATATATATATATATATATATATTTACAACCTCGCACGGATTGTAATAAGGTTCAGGTATGTTAACTATATAATATCAGGGAATGAGACTGTAAACATCCTCTTTGTTAAACAGAATGAATTGCAGTCATTAACTAGATTCACGATGGAATTGGAAAATGATAATCCTGACGTCTTCCGGATAGCCAATACATAGTAGTAACAGTGAGTTTAAATATACAGATCATCTAGCAATACTTTTCCCTATTGTCGTTTTTATTCTCGCCAGAACAATAAATTTAAGAATTTAGTTTTCACATCCATATTTTGAGAGAATTACGTATATGTAGCCCTGAATTCATTGATGATGAAACAAATATGATAGGGAAGAAAAACAAGAAATTGAAATATATGATTCTGCGTTAGGCAATATTTTAATAACGGTAAGAAAACTTGATGACAACAAGAAGAAACTTACAAAATGACTAACCTGGTTGTTTAACTAATGGATAATAGTTTTAAATATTTTTCCTGTCTACTAAAGGATTCAGAAGTTAATGTAACATTTTCCTCATCCCCTCGAAACCTCGATCTCTTCCAAAATATATTGCATTTGTGCGTATGTATGAAAATTCCGGTAAACATTCAGCTCTTCATATGATGATACGGATAAACAATATATATTCATAATAAAACGAGAAAGTAAAAAACATTCTCTTATTCTTTTGCTCATTACATACCGAGACGAGTGAATAGATGTATTCATATACCGAGAAAATCCCTCTTACAATGGGAAAGATTTTAAGCTTCCTAGATATCTGACATTAAAGAAATGTTTCTAAACGCGCTAATGAATTCCTTGCTAAGTCTTCTGACTTTCTACTTGCCTAAAAATTAAATATACTTTCAAAGTCTTACATCACACTCTAGGGCTACACTCTAAAGATGGTACTTGCATTTAATCTTGTTTCAAGAAGACAAGATTCTCTGTCCCTTTTACTCTTAACTGTTGAATTGAAGATGGACGTTTTACGGCATCTCTTGTGCCTTATCTGCCTGTCTCTCTGTCTATCTATCTATCTATCTATCTATCTATCTATCTATCTATCTTCCTCCAAAAGTTTAGTCTTTTGAGAAGAGATTATCAGTGCCTTGCACCCACTTTATTATGCCTGCTTGTGCTTGGAACAACCAATCATCTAATGACCAGGCATAATCTTGAGTCATTCTCTAGACGAGCAGAGGCACCGAAGGTTATTGCAAAAGTGCGCCATCCGGCTCTCCTCCTCCTGCAGTCGCACTGAACCATCAGGGAGATAAAGCTGAAAGCGAATGTACATATGCCTGCTGAATGTATATATATATATGGGAATATATATATATATAATATATATTATATATTAATATATATTATAATAATATATACTAATATATATAATATATATATATATATATAATATAATATATATATTTGCTTTAATAAATCCACATACCTTACTTAAAACTGGAGATAGAGTTACTCATAGCCATGTAAGAATTTAAGTTAAAACTCATGTCTTGGTCATGATGTCATCAATGTCAGTTGTTTTATGGGTATAGGAAAATGACCTAATTCGTAAATCTTACTGTAAGAAGTAAAGATCTAAAGAGTTTTATAATCTACTTCTTGAAAGACAATTATACCTTCTGCTCCTGTTATGTGGTCTGGCGAGCATGTAATTATGAAACTAAAAACTGTTGCTAATGAGAGCGAAAAGAAAAAATAACTTACTTAGAAATACTTAGTGTGTAAAAACGATATGATCTTGGCTGTATAAAACTAATTTAATATGCATCGCTTTATGTTTGGAGTTAGATCGCACTACCCTGTCATGAAGGCCTCAAATTTTATGACGATCCAGAATAGAATAGAAAGAAAACTCCCCATAATTTTATTCTGTCAATGGAAAACCGATAAATGATGGAGGGTAAGTTGACACAACACTGAAAAGATAACCATAGCTTAGTGTCACTGGATGTCAGAGAGAATTAAACTGATCCGTAGTATATGACGAGCTACCGGTAAACTAAGCCTTCCGGTGGTCTTGTTAGAACAAATCATAAAACAGTGATAAAATCTAGTTATAGACAAATTCGAACTTCGTTTTAATCTGCAAACAGCTCATATATAAATTTGCGATCTTATATTTATTACTTTTGAAACAAAAGTACAGACCTGAATCAAGTTTCTGCAAATCAAAGAATAGAAGGTTGAGGTGACATGATACTTGAGCCAAGTTGTTTTCTTGTGCATTGCTAGTAGACCACAGCAACCTTAGTCTAACAGTTCCTTCCAGTGGACTTTCTGACTGATAATGAAAAGAATTTGAAAAGCTAATCAAAGTCCAGTTCTGTTCATAAGCGCAGTGAGATCGGTGTTCAGCTCAACTGGCCTGTTTACTGGAAAATCCATAGCGTCTTTGTTGGTTAGGCAAAGATGTTACCTGGTGGTTAGTCAACTGTGGCAGTTCAACGCCATCCAACACCACAGCAAAAGAATTAAGGAAAAGCCAAAAGGTTAATATTCCGTGGAATCTCCTTGAAGAGCAAAAGACAAATAAAAGTTAATTCTCTCTCTCTCTCTCCCACTCTCTCTTTATATATATATATATATATATATATATATATATATATATATATATATATATATATATATATAGATATGATCATAATCACTTTAGCACGTGATTCAATCATCACACATATCCACAGGTGAAAAATAAGAGACAGGGTGTAGGTCCTGACCGGTTTCGGCTTTATTTTCAAGCCATTGACAAAGGACTGATACATAGTGTTAGAATTCACGAGTATATATACTACAAAGATAGTACTGACGAACATACACACAACCGTTTGAGACTGCAGATCCACCCACAGGCAGCTGTCAAGGTAGGAGTGGCTTTCAAAAATCATTTGGCTAAAATTTACAATAAATTCTCAGGAGATACTACCGCTTAGGGTACAAGTCAACACCTGACAGGTGTCAGGGAGACGGGGTTGAACATCTCATTACCACTACTGCCCCCTTTACTGTGTTTACAAATATAATAATCCTATTTTTCCTATATCTCTACAGCCTACCTTAAAATTTCAACAGTTTACAAATTTCTTTTGATATTAAAGGATCAAGTTTATACATTCCTTGACTGATGTTCATATTATTGTTGTAACTTTCTTGTATAAAACTAGATTCAATGATATTCCTTTCCAATGCATTATTAGAACACACCAGCTTTTTTGCCCCTTCCCAGTTAATAGCATGATTGTTCTCACTAACATGTACAAATATACCACTATTTCCCTGTGCATATCTCACACATTGTTTATGTTGTTCTATTCTTTTTCCAGTGCTTTCCCCGTTTGACCAATGTAAAAGTTGTCACAAGACTTACACGGGATTTTATATACACATCCTTTAGCATTGTCGGGGGAGTTCTTAATAAGTGCCTGTTTCATTGTTTTATTGTTTTTAAAAACTACATTAACACCAAAATTCTTCAGGAGATGTGGGATATCTAGTTTTATAAAAGAAAGTTACAACAATAATATGAACATCAGTCAAGGAATGTATAAACTTGATCCTTTAATATCAAAAGAAATTTGTAAACTGTTGAAATTTTAAGGTAGGCTGTAGAGATATAGGAAAAATAGGATTATTATATTTGTAAACACAGTAAAGGGGGCAGTAGTGGTAATGAGATGTTCAACCCCGCCTCCCTGACACCTGTCAGGTGTGGACTTGTACCCTAAGCGGTAGTATCTCCTGAGAATTTATTGTAAATTTTAGCCAAATGATTTTTGGAAGCCACTCCTACCTTGACAGCTGCCTGTGGGTGGATCTGCAGTCTCAAACGGTTGTGTGTATGTTCGTCAGTACTATCTTTGCAGTATATATACTCGTGAATTCTAATACTATGTATCAGTCCTTTGTCAATGGCTTGAAAATAAAGCCGAAACCGGTCAGGACCTACACCCTCTCATATTTTTCACCTGTGGATATGTGCGATATATATATATAATATATATATATATATATATATATATATATATATATATTTTATATATATATATATATATATATATATATATATATATATTCATAAAGAGAGAGAGAGAGAAAGAGACTGGAATCCTTTGCAGTGCTATGGCAATTTCATAGTATACCACACTGGAACCTCTCTGGCATCACATCGACCCCTTCTATGTATAGCGTTATTCTTTTATTTTGTGCTCACGCTTCCTTCTAACATCATTGTCATTCCTTCATTCCTACTCTTACTAGATCACTCTTGTCCTTCAGGAAGAAAAATAAAAGAAAGGAAATTTGTAGTAAATAATATCTAAAAAGATATTCTTTAATTCACTGCCATATCCAAAATACGGTTTGGCATCGTTATTTCCTTTTTTTTCTTCTTTTTTTTTAAAGAGGGCTCCTTTGAAAAACGAAGCACCAAGCCGATGAAATGATTCTAATATTCAACCTGAAGTGATCAGGCTCTCGTATTCAACAGCAGGACGATTGTCAAGTGTTCAACGCCATCGAAAAGATTGTGGGAGAACGTGGATTTGCATCAGATGATACCTAGGGAACGGTTTACCTATGAGTTAGAAAGGGAATCATTTTGTTTGTACTATATCTGTCAAATAATATGCAATTGTTCACCAAATTGGTCTTTGTTATGTTTTTGCCCAAGATTTTCAAGCACGTGTTTTTCTTTTGATTTGCTTTATTATTTTTTGCAGATTAATGTCTCTAAGGAAGTAAAATCAAATTTGTTTTCGAAGGTAGACTGATGAAGGTAAAAAAAAAAACTGAGGTGGAGGAGGGGGTTGTTCTTTCAATTCTAGATCCAAGAGAACGCGGGAAGAAATAAAGACACTGAAGCTTATTATTATTATTATTATCATTTTTTTTTTTTTTTTTTTGCTCTATCACAGTCCTCCAATTCGACTGGGTGGTATTTATAGTGTGGGGTTCCCGGTTGCATCCTGCCTCCTTAGGAGTCCATCACTTTTCTTACTATGTGTGCCGTTTCTAGGATCACACTCTTCTGCAGTCCTGGAGCTACTTCAGCCTCTAGTTTTTCTAGATTCCTTTTCAGGGATCTTGGGATCGTGCCTAGTGCTCCTATGATTATGGGTACGATTTCCACTGGCATATCCCATATCCTTCTTATTTCTATTTTCAGATCTTGATACTTATCCATTGCATGGTATTGCGACATCAATGAGTGATACTTTCTTCTTGACTTTGTCAATCAACGTCACGTCTGGTCTGTTTGCACGTATCCCCCTATCTGTTCTGATACCATAGTCCCAGAGGATCTTTGCCTGATCGTTTTCTATCACTCCTTCAGGTTGGTGCTCGTACCACTTATTACTGCAAGGTAGCTGATGTCTCTTGCACATGCTCCAGTGGAGGGCTTTTGCCACGGAATCATGCCTCTTTTTGTACTGGTTCTGTGCAAGTGCCGGGCATTCTCTTGGGAGAGATGTTATTTCCGTCTATCGTTCTTTGAACATATCTGGTTCTTAGGGCCTGATCTTGTGCCGCTGTTATCATTCCTTCAGTTTCCTTCTTTAGCTCTCCCCTCTGTAGCCATTGCCATGTGTTATCGCTGGCCAGTTCTTTAGTCTGTCTCATGTATTGTCCGTGCATAGGTTTGTTGTGCCAGTCCTCTGTTCTCTCTGTCATTCTCCTGTCTCTGTATATTTCTGGGTCTTCGTCTAGTTTTATTAGTCCTTCTTCCCATACACTCTTTAGCCACTCGTCTTCACTGGTTTTCAGATATTGCCCCAGTGCTCTGTTTTCGATGTTGACGCAGTCCTCTATACTTAGTAGTCCTCTCCCTCCTTCCTTTCGTGTTATGTATAGTCTGTCCGTATTTGCTCTTGGGTGTAGTGCTTTGTGTATTGTCATATGTTTCCTGGTTTTCTGATCTATGCTGCGGAGTTCTGCCTTCGTCCATTCCACTATTCCTGCGCTGTATCTGATTACTGGCACTGCCCATGTGATTATTATTATTATTATTATTATTATTATTATTATTATTATTATTATTATTATTATTATTATTATTATTATACATACATGCATATATATATAATATATATATATATATATATATATATATGTGTGTGTATATATATAATATATATTATATTATATATATATATATATATGAATATATATATATATATATATATATATATATATATATATATATATATATATAATCAAAAGCAACTGTAAAGTCTGGGTTGCTTTTGATAAATTCATATCGGATAAAAATTGCAGCTTTGAAGACTATATATATATATATATATATATATATATATATATATATATATATATATATATATATATATATATATATATAAAGGCAAAAGCCATGAAGAGAAGTGAAACGATGGAGTAGTGTGAGGCCTTTCGACTCAGTGCCCTTTGCTAGCAGACTGACATAACTATGAAGATAAGTTTGCAAAGAAAGGTCATATAAATGGCAGATAAGGATTGTAAAGGAAAATATTTGCCTGGAATCCAACACACCTGGAGAATTAGTAAGCTTCCCAAAACAGCGGTACAATTTAAGAGGTTTACAAAAGATTAAGTCCAACTGCTCAGAAGCAGGGATAAGGCTATTAACAGATTATACAGGGCGGTGACTGACCACACAAAAAATTTCATTTTGGTAAACAATAAAACCTTTTTGCAAGGTAACCTTATTCACAAAAAAATATATTAAATATACATACACAAAGAAAGTATTTATAAGGTAACTAGTTTGTAATTAAGTCTATGATTTTATCTTTAAGATCATTCTTAAACATGCTATTTAAACAAGGGTCAAGATATTACAAGCCAGAGCTAAAGTTGAAATTATAATTATAATTGGAAGTAAGTTGTATAATGGAATCAGACTATATAGAGCAGACTGATATGATTACTTTGTTAGTTCTTATTGTTCAGCACTGAGAAAACCCATGATTGCCAATAGCTATGTTTAGTAAATGGAAAAATAAGAATACTGAAACCATTGACGTGGCTTCAAAGTAATATTTACTAAAGGGCATCTTGCAGTGTATTTGAAAATAAAATTGAGAAGCAGGAACAAGTTACATAGTAGAGGTATATGATATCTGTTGCTACTAAGACAGAAAAGTCATTTTTTATTAGCAAATGATTTTACTAGAAATGGTACATAACGAAATTGGCGTTTTGAAAGTAATTTTGGATAAGATGATCTCACTCAGAATTGGATGAGGTGGACATGAAAGCAGATAACGAGGGATACCACTTACGTATTGAACTCCTAAATTTCACAAGCTTTCAGTTGAGATAAAGTTTAATGTATCCTCGTCCGTTGACCTCACAAAATAACTTAATCTCGAGATACTCCGACGAAATTCAGCAAAATCAGTTTTTCATTCTTTTTTCAAAACATTGCATACGAATATTCCTCAAAACAGCCTGGAAGAGGCTTTACCTGCAGTTATTAGTAAGTGCTAAAAAAATTCCAGATGAAATTTATTACCACAAGCAAGTTACAAACATTGCAGAATAACAACCATTTTTCAGTTAGTTCTATAAAGAAGCATCAGATTTATTATTAAAGTTTAAAGTTTGGTGGTTTCAGTCAGGCTATTGCCTCTCGGGCAATGTCAGCCGGGTAATCGCAATCCCCTTCCATGACGTCACTCATCGCAGTAACCATCCGGTAGAAAGTCTCACTATCGTCCTTGGACGGGAGCGAACGCCGGTCCCGGAGATGAGAGACCAACAAGTTACAAACTGTACTAGCCAACGGGTGGTATATATAATTTATTTAAAAATCAGTGGTTTAGTTTCTTTATTAATAGTATACAGATGCTTACTTTATTTTATATTCGTAGTTCTCAACCTATGGGGCGTGAGTGATTTCCAGGTGAGGGCGTGAGTGGCTTCCAGGGGAGGGCGCGAGCCTCTGAGGAAAAGTATACATTTTTCCAGTTACGCGCTATTTTCTTGGCAAGTGCGTGGGACAGGACTGTGAAGTTATGTTTATGAAATAATGTGGAAGCTATGTCGTTACTGACTATTGTTTACAAGTCTCCCATCATACCAGTTTCCGTAAACATCAACCCCTCACCGCCCCGGCCCTTTCACCCCATGGCAGGGGGTGAAAGGAAAAATTCCTCAGTAATAAGTACACACTGCATACCTCATCTTGAAGCCTTGGCATACAGAACTTAGCCTGCTGAAATGAGGAATGTCCTGAAAGTGGATATCAAGGTAGTCGACTTCATCAGAGGTGGCGTTTGAACAGTCGTCTCTTCAAACTGCTGTATAAGGATATGGAAATGGAACATGAAGCCTTGGTTTTCACACGAACATACGATGGCTATCAAAAGGGAACTTACTTTGACGGCTTTGTGAGCTACGAGAAGTAGCGATATTTCTAGATTCAAAGCAGAAGGCAGAACTCCATTTCATGACAAAGTCCACTCTAAAGGCTTTCAGATAACTATAGCTTACCTGGAGGACATTTTTGAAGCAATGAATGCTGTGAAACTTGTACCAAAAGGGAAAAAATCAACATCATCATGCATCATGACAACATTCGAGCCTTTATGGCCAAACTCAACCACTGGAAAAGTCGAATTTAGAAGGGAAATACAACCAGTTCTAGGAACTTGGATTCTGCTGTCACCCACAGTAACCTTGACTCTGAGTTAAAGAAACAAATAATCACTTATCTAAGTGACTTGAAAGCAGAATTCATCGAATGTTTCCCAGATATAGACGAGAAGCGTGAAACCTTGAAATTCATCTCGAACCCATTTCAATGTGAGGTAGCTGATATTGCTGATAAAGTCCATGAGGAGTTCTTGAATTGAAATTCAACTCCGCAGCTAAAGAAGACTTCAAAGATATGGATTTGGAGACGTTATAGGTCAAATACCATCCTGTTTACCCTCTGATCTCACATCAGACTCTTCGATACTAACAATGTTTAGATCCACGATCTGGACAAAATTTGGCAAGTGCCCATTATTTGACCCAACTTAGAATAGGATATGTTTCAAATCTGTACCCACTTCCCCTTCCCCTTCCACCTCCCCATCCTGCTTACCCTTCCCTTTATAATTTATGTGGTATCCACTTGACAGGTATGGACAAAATTTGGCACTGAATTTGGCCCAGCATCATAGTGAGGGGTGTGAGAAAGGGGCTGGAATTGGTGACATATAAAAATAACTGAAAACAACAAATAGTAGGATCTAATCCATAGTTTTTGAGGTCGCTGAGAAGGAACATTGACACTTCCAATGCCCTTCAAGTCCAAGTTAATCCCAAATAGGAGTAGGGGTGAGGAGTGAAATGTAAAATGTCAAAACTTTGGGCAATGTAACGAAAACAACTATCTCACCAGGAAAGGGAGACAGTGTGAGGGAGAAGATTGCGAAAAAGAGTAGAGGTGGTGTTGCGAGGAGGAGAGAGAGAGAGAGAGAGAGAGAGAAGAGAGAAAGAGAGAGAGAGAGAGAGAGAGAATTTGTCAGCTGTCATTCAGCTTTCCTGGGCAGCAACGGATTGGTCAGCAAGTATATATATATATTGTAATATCATCTTAAATTATTTCTTTGGTTTCTCTTAACGTAAGTAAAATTTTTTTTTTTAGTCTCGAGAAACTGCTTGTTGATTCTTTTCGCTCCCCTCAAGGGTTTTGTTTTTGTTGTTATATAGTTTTATTTATCCGCTCGTTTCCCTCTTTTCATGTTTCAACGAGTGGAGGATCGTCTTCAGTAATTGCCTCTTTCGCCTGATGGTTTTACGCTGTCAAACTTACTTAATGTGGGAGAGGTTTTCATCATGGAAGGTTAATCGTTACGGTTCCCCGAAGGGAGGTTCAGCATCACCTATTTATGCCGCACTCTTCGTCACTTTTCTGCAACATTGCCTTCTGGCCACGGACAGGACATTGAGACGCTCGCTTTCACTTGTGTAAAAACGCCAGGCTGCTGTTGGTGGTGAGGGTTTGTCCCGTGCCCTCTTGTGCGAGTTTGTCTGTGGGCCTTCATTATTTTTGCCCCCGTATGACCAAGGCCCAGACCTTGCATCGACGACGACGAGTGCACTGCTGTATCCTCCGGGAATCGTCAGGAGGCCTTCTGAGGCCGGAGAAGGGTGAGCATCCCCTTTTGAGCCCTTATATACTTTCCCCTTTACGTGAGTGGACTCATAAATGTTTTTGAGTGTTGCTTCCAAGCATCAAGTGGAGGCTCCTGCGAGAGCCTTGTAGACGGTTTTCTTCGACTGAAGCAGTTTCAGTGAGATTTCGATATATTTGATGAACAATTAATTATGTATCGATTGGATGAACTAAGGTGTATCCTAATTATTTTTTTTGTAATATTATTAGTGTTAAGGAAACGTCAATTATTAGTGTTAAGTTTCTTAGCTTTTTCTCCACCTATCGTGTACACGTGAGTGAGTGTTCATTTCGTTCTTCTACTGTGACATTTCTCTCTTACTCTGCGGTATAATAGTTAGGTAGGAGTTTGAGGTATGTGAGGACAATTATTGTATATGCTTGGGTGCTTATTTTTCTAGTTCCTCAAGCAGGTTTTCGAGGACATTTCTTTGAATTTTATTTGTGAATAAATAAGTGTAAAATTTAGACATTTTCTTTTTTTTATCACCCCCTTTGAGTGTTTATTTATCTGAAGTCTTGTGTATAGTAAATAGTAAATCTTTGTCTGGACTGGCAATTGATTTATTGAATGGAGGACCTGTTTTAAAATAGAGTAATGATAATAATTTATTGTCTCTTAAAGTAAGTTCCTAAAACAATATATATATATATATATATATATATATATATATATATATATATATATATATATATATATATACGCACGAGTTTGTGTAAATATTTCGAGAAATGAAAGAGAAGGTAATTCTGAGTAGAAAATGTTCTATTCACATTAAAGTTCCTCGCTGGACGAGTGGTTTTCTTGCTCGGCTGCCAATCTGGTGGTCCGAGGTACGATTCCCGGCTCGGCCAACGCAGAATCAGAGGAATTTATTTCTTGTGATGGAAATTCATTTCTTTATATGGTGTGGTTCGGATCCCACAATAAGCTGTAGGTCCCGTTGCTAGGTGAATAATTGGTTCCTAGCCACGTAAAAATATCTAATCCTTCGGGCCAGCTGTAGGAGAGCTGTTAATCAGCTCAGTGGTCTGGTAAAACTAAGATATACTTAACTTAACCTATACACATTATGCATTTTAAGTCTTCAATTGTTGAGGAGGTAAGTTTTCAAGATCATTAAATGACCAAGTAAGACAGCGCGCATGGGATGTTGGAGTACGCTCAGCTATGGGGAGGGGGACAGGGGAAAGGAGCTGATCACTTCATTTGTTATAGCTCCACTTTTCCGGCAAAATCGTATTCGTGTTAGTACAAGTGTCAGATTCCGTATTCATTTTGTGAAAATAAAAATGAAGACTGCCTTACGATTCCAGAAATGTGGAATATGCAGATATGAGGTTTATTTATGGTTTTTGCAGCAATAAACTCCATTGTTATAAAAAAAAGAAAGGAAATCGGCGATTAGGCCAATGCGAATAAAATACTTCAAAATCAAATGTATTATTTAGATATTGAACAAAGGAGAAAAATACAACTATCATTGAAATCTTCTCCGTCTCCATTAATTTTATTCACTGGACTCCGAAAAAGAAAAGAGAAGCAAGCCGAATGGAATCTTTCTTCCATCAAAGAGGGGCCTATTCATTAAACCCCCATCAAAGATTTAAAACTTATTTCCATAAACCTCTCATTGTCCATCAAAAGTATTCATCACACACCAGTCGAAGGGAAAAACACATTTAAGAAAATGCTTCCGTCTCTACCACACGAAAAAGAATAGACACTTTATGGAAAATTCACTTCCGTCAGTCTTCCCTGAAAAGTGTAATAGGTACGTATGTATATTCATGCAATAATGAAAAAAAGGTTACTGACGTTGTTCACAGTGTAGTAGCCTCGTTACTTGCATTCTCATTTCATCATAATTGCTGTCATTATCACTCATTCAGCATAGACCTAGTCCTGACTCCTGATTCAACAGTTCCGTGACATTTGCACTACTTTCTTGATATGTATAGCTAAACATTAAAATTAGATTACAGGGAAGTCTGTTCACAGGTGATTCACCAATTGAAGGGACCATAATGTTACATTTTACAAAAACCTGCGAGAAAAAAGTCATAATTAAAAGACTAGCAATCCAGTTGCCTAATGTACTTCAGTAGCAACCCTCGGCGTCGGTGACCATGGTAGTTGTAACGCCAGATAACTCACAATCAATCAATCAATCAGTACCAACCTCCTCACCCATCCAATATCCCTGATTACTCAGACAGTGTACGCCATGTTGGACGAGCACAGGGTTAAGGAAAACCGGCTACTTTGAAATTTTGCCCCACGGATAAATGAAGCCTTAAAATGTATATGTTTATAGTATGTGTGTGTGTGTGTGAGCGTGTATGTTCCCGCTTATCTCTAAATTGCATGAAGCAGTTTTAACCAAAACTTGGAGTAAATATCACTTACTATCTGGGGAGTAGGCTACTGTGGGGGTAAGACATCACTGGCACCAAAGGGAGTGGGAGTGGGAAGGGAGTAACACGTAAAAATAACTGAAAACGAAGGACATTGATGTCTAATCCATAGTTATCGTAGTTGCTGAGATAACTTGTGACACTCCTGATGCCCTGTAAGTCCAAGTCCAGCCACGTCAGGGATAGGGGGAGAGAAGGGGTAAAATATAGAATGCCAAAAATGCAATTGTAGCAATATATTACAGAAAGGAGAGAGAGAGAGAGAGAGAGAGAGAGAGACCTTACAGACCTTACATCTTGTTCAGGTTGCCCCAGGTGTGAGGCACCTCTAATGTCTACCAGAGAGTTGCTAGTGCATCTTCCGGTATATTTTGCATCTTCCAATCTTGGATGGTCTGGGATGCAGCTTAGATATTTGTCGAGCTTATTCTTAAACACCTCTCCTGATATATTCCTCAGATGAGCTGACAATGCATTCAATAGACACTGCATTGTCGATGCTGGTGCGTAGTGGATTAATGTCCTGTGTGCTTTCCTTTTTTTTCCTGGTATAGTTTTGGGCACTGTTAATCTACCTCTGCTTGCTCTTTCTGATATTTTTAGAGAGAGAGATATATATTAAGTGATAGAGAGAGTAGAGGGGCTGTTAGGGAGGATAAAGAGGGAGAGAGAGATAATAAGTGGTGTTAGGGAGGAGAAAGAGAGAAAAAATGAGGGAGAGAGAGTTATTTGGTTGTTAGTCAGTTTTACTTGGCAGTGCCGAGTTGGTCAGCCAGTATATATGATCTGATTTTACCAAATCAGAGTTAATTGAGATCATCCTTTTGATTAGGGCAAAAGAAATGGTGATGTGACTGTCTAAATCATGGCTTACCCAATTTAGGAACTAATCTTGTTAATTGGAATAATGAATGGAAATATGAATTATAGATCAAGTATCGTATTATGTTTTAATTAATAATTTAGGAAACAAGTTCGGGGATTTTCTTTTCTCCATTTATCGCAATACATAGCATCATCGCACCTGTCTTTGTACTTCCACGGTTTTTGGAAGCAGCAATGCATTACACACACACAAGCACATACATACATACATACATACATACATATATATATATATATATATATATATATATATATATATATATATATATATATATATATATATATATATATATATATATGAGTTGCTTGTGTGTGAGCTTGCGTATGCGTGGCTGTCTGAGTGAGTTTGTAGGTGAATGATGCGTATGACTTACCAGTTGGATGCTTTGAAAGAGTAGAGATTTTCCTTTCAAAAAATACATAAACATTTCAGATCTATTTTTAAGCCTATATATGAACTTCGTCCAGGGGAAATGTACGCGATTATTGTCTTTTTCTTTCACAGATAAATGAAAAATGCTGCAATCTCTGGTTTCCCGTCCACTGAACGATTTTCCTGTCCGCAGCGGAACGCGAATGTTATTGTTTATTCCCTGACATCCTGTAAGAGCAAACAAATTATATTTATTGGCCCTAAGGAAAGAGGCTCATCTCCTTGGCAAAATATTGATAAGATATGTGCCTGGCTACCTCCTCTTCGATCGCTTACAGAGGTCATTGACCCTCTAAAGGCGCGCATACAATGGACGGTCATTTTATTGATGGTCGCGGAAAATTTATTCACGAAAGCTCTCTCCGGAGGAACTGCAAACATATTGTTATTGCTATAGTTCTGATATGACACGATGACGGAGCAATCAGAATTGGACCACTGAGTTAGTCATGACGTGTTGCTGCGACTTTTTCGTTGATTTTTACTTTATTATTTCGAAATGTAGTTCTCTTTGCTTGTCTTTTTATGGATGTGCCGCTACGAAAATCAAGAATTCTAGTTGAAAATGACAGCAAAATGAGAATTATAGCTTGAATAAGAAGCTCACAGATAGTGAACAAGGATAAATATTACTCCCCACAGTTTTGGATCTATATATAGACGCAGCTCCCCAAGGTCTATTGAATGAAAGGGTTAGATTTTAAATGTCAGACTGTGTACCCTAGAAAATTTTGTACGCATAATGAAAGAATTGTTTTAGGTATTTACCATGCTGGAGGCCTCTTGTCCCACTAAAGGAGAAATTTTCTGCATTATATTTTTTTTTAACCATACACACACACACACACACACACACACACACACACACACACACATATATATATATATATATATATATATATATATATATATATATATATATATATATATATATATATATATATATATATATATATATATATATATATATATATATATATATATATATATATATATATATGACAGCATGCAGCAGAGTCCAATAAACACATCAAAAAGAAAAAACCATATTTTGATGTTTTGATGTTTTATTAGACCCTGCTTTGACAATGTGTTAAATATCTTCATATCTTCGCTTATATATATATATATAATATATCTATATATATATATATAATATATATATATATATATATATATATATATATATATATACATATATTATTATATATAATATATATATTAATTATATAATATATATATATAATATATATATATGCATGGGGATACGGAAGAACATGGCACATCACATTGGATTGTTTATTGGCTAACTACGTTTCGAGACAAAGTCCCATCTTCAGGCTAAAGTCAAGAAATAAATGTTACATTAATACAAAACAATTAAGCAAGTTAACGTAAAGTTATTATCAATTACGATTTCTAAGTAAAATTACGAATTAAAAAATGCCAAATAATGAGTATTACATCAATACAAAACACGTTTAAGAAAGGGAAATGTAAAATTATAAAACAATTAAAATATTACTCTTAAAATTACGAATAAAAGCATATTAGAAAATATATTTTAAAATGAGGAGAATACCTTGTTCAAGCAGAGTCCCGCCGACCCGTGACGGGACAGTGGAAAAAAAGTCAAGATGAGGCAAAGAACAAAGTTTCTTAATTGCCGATCTTTCAAAAACGAGGAAGTGGTGTTTATATGGTGACGTCATAATGACCTTAACGTTATTATAATTTATGTCTGCCTTACGGATTCTGGCGTCTAAAAAAGTAATTCTTATCACTTTTTAGCGAATGTAATATAAGCGTGTTTAAGAAAATTTTGACTTTTTTTATTTTATACTTTTAGTTTTAACAAAAATTGTAACCGATTTATGATTGTAACTCACAAAATTGATATCCCGTCGAGCCAAAGAAGGTTCGAAAAATCCTGGAACTGACAGACAGACAAACAAACGGAGAAATTTTTCCATTCATATATATATATATATATATATATATATATATATATATATATAAATGGAAAAATTTCTCCGTTTGTTTGTCTGTCTCTTAGTTCCAGGTGTAATTTGGCACAGAGGTAAGCTAACAAAGAGTTCGAACATAATTATTACTCTACAGTGACCTCTCCCCGTATCTCAGGATTTGTATACAATTCTTCGGATTTTCCACAACTTTAACTCAATGGAATAATTTAATAACTCTATTGATTTTTCAAACCTTCTTTGGCTCGACGGGATATCAATAATTCTGTTAGCTACAATCATAAATCGGTTACAATCTTTGTTAAAACTAAAAGTATAAAATGAAAAAAGTCAAAATTTTTTTAAACACGCTATCATTAAATGCGCGAAAAAGCGAAATTTTTTTTATAGGAATCAGTAATTTTTACAATTATATATATATATATATATATATATATATATATATATATATATATATATATATATAATATAGATAGATATACTAACTGCAACTCTATTAACTTGTGGAAGGACGGCTGCATTCTCCAGTCAAGCTCTGAAGAGAGAAGTGGCAACCTATAACATCAGCCGTGGCTCCCTTAAGAGGAAAATACTTAACGATTGCAAGTTGGTCATTTGGGATAAAGCGACCATGAGCCACAAGGGGGCATCCGAGGTTCCTGACAGGGCCCTAAGGTAAACACAAAGATCAAGAAACCAGATAGTTAATTGTCAAAAGGGTAAAAATCAAAGAGATAATGCAGGAGAATCCGAGATCACAAGGTCACAAACTATAACCATAAATTTAATCATAAGAGAAACAGAAGCTTAGCCAGACAAAGTTAAAAAAATGTATAAAACTTAATATATTAATTTTGTTGCTTATATTTATCTACAACTTTCTAAATTATGAAAGCATCAAGTTTAAACAAACCAAAATTTAATTTTCGAACACTTCCATTATTTGATTTGTTGAAACATGATTCAATAATATTCATTTTAACTGTCACTACACGGCATTAATAATATTGCATGACTCCAGTTAATAGAAAGATCTAAATCTCTCATATGTACGAATAATGCATTCGATATTTGGCCATTTTTCACAGAATATTGGTGTTTTTTGATTAGTGGTGAAAGTGATCCTCCAGTTGGTCTGTAATATATTTTATCACAGTTTTATAAGGAATTTAATATATGCCACCAGAAACATCTTTAGAAGAATTCATTTATGTTGAAAAGTTTTAAAATTCTAGGAATTTATAAAAAACTTTCATCATACGGTAATCTGAGAATGTTACGCTTTCTAAATCCAAGTTTATCATTAGTTAAATAAAATGTTTTCCTAGCTCTTCTCCATACTACATCTACAAAGGTCCTTTAAGTTTCAAGGCAATATCATAAATAGATTTAATAAACTCTGGGCTGCAGACACACAGCCCCAGGAACATCCCAAACTTAACATTTCGATGGTGACTGGAATAACAATGAACTAAAGAGGAAATTTCTATAATTTCTATGGACTGTTGCATCAAGAACATTTAAATTACAAATTTTTCCTTCCTCAACAGTACATTTTATAGAAGCGACTAGATTATTAAGCTTAATCAGAAAGTTCTGGAGATTTTCATGAACTCGGCAAATACAGAAACTATCATCTACATACCTAAACGGAATTAATTTTTGAAGCAAAATTTTTGGTATAAATTTTGTCTCGAAAAATTCCATGTAATTATTGCCAAGGACAGGAAATAAGGGATTACCCATAGCTATGCTGAACTTTTGTACAAAAATTTCACCATTAAAACAAAATTCACTATCTTTCATACATAACCGTATAAGACTAATGAGGTTTGCTACAGTTAAAGGAATCTCATAACTTTCTAATCCTTCCTCCAAAAATTCAAGTAAATCATCTACAGGCACTTCTGTAAATAGAGACATCAAAACTAACCATATCAAAATCAAAATTAAAATTTAAATTATTCAGCTTATACAAATTCGCCGTTGTTTTACATACAAATATATATATATATATATATATATATATATATATATATATATATATATATATATATATATATATAAGTCATATCACATTTCCGTGATTCATATACATATATCGAGCTACAATGTTCTTTAATATCTAATTCGCTCTACCTCGCGGTGGTGTAGTAGGATAAAGCTTCACTGACGTTCCTGGATTTGGAAGGATGCATGGGTTCGCGCCCTGGTCCAGGCAAGTCTATTATCGAGAAAAAATTCCCCTTCGGTTAAGCATATATGAAAATATATTAATTCCGAGGTAGAGCGAATTAGATATTAAAGGACATTGTAGCTCGATATATATATTTATATATATATATATATATATATATATATATATATATATATATATATATATATATATATATTATAATGTTTATTTGTACCACTTCATCTTAAATAATAATTTTAGAAAGCCCCTTAACTGGACCCCTTAACTTTGGAGTGAGAGAGTAATTGTTCTCCACTCAACTAGACAGGAAATTCCCTTACTATTATACCTCAAAATTTCCGCCTGTGTATGTTCTTTCTCTGCCTGTGATCGTGTTTTTCTGACCGGCTCACTTCTTTTCAGATAGTATTGGCACAGACTGGAAAAAACTGGCCCCAAATCAGTTTAGGGTGTCAGAATGAGGTCAACGATGGCTAGGAGATGAGAGACGGGTCAGACGTTCCCAGAGAGTCAGCCAGAGCACATGGCTCGTCCAGAGCTGAGACGATCTGCATTTGGTGCAGCAAATCTCTTGTGAACTCAGGTAAGTTACTCCGTTCCTACTGCAGTAGACGAATTCCACTGTGACTGAAAGTCAAATTTGCTTATTGCTACAAGTTCTATTATAGGTCAAGCAGTTAATTACATGGCTGATAGAGGGTTCCGGCCAACCTATTTTTTTTTTCTTCTTTTTAATCCTCTCGATTCTCTTGCTGAAGTTCATCTGCTTCGTAGTTTCCTAGTTCTGACAATTTTAGTGATTTACGCCTTTGCAACGAATTCCTTTAGCAGTTATTCATGAATTAAAATCCATCCTTAAATCAATACCAGCCACTGACTTTTAGTGCTATAGCTCTCTTTTTATCTTTTACATTCTTATTTACACTTATAGTGGGACCAAGAAATGATTTACTCGTAAAATTATCGAGATTAAAAAACGTTTCAACAAACACAATTTTTTATGTTTATTACCCGGAAATTTGGTTTCAAATATTTGTAAATGTTATAGACCTGAATATGTACTTGCGATGTTGATGAAAAAATAAACATGATAAATAAAAACCATACCTAAATCTCGATAATATGACAGGAATACCAAATGTGAACAGAAATATTAAAATGGAATGTCCTTATAACGCTATTTTGGTATCTAATGTAATAAGGATTGATTTCAATAAAAAAAAAAAATATTCGAATTCGACACGCTCTAAGTGATGGAATATGAATTTAAACTTGTAAGTTTAATGAATATATATCCAAATCAATTACTGTAAACTAAAATTAAAGGTTTTAGCTAATCACCTTGAATTGATCCAATTATCTGATTTATGGAAAGTCAGATATGATAAAAAAATAGTCATTAGGATAGACATAATGACATAACTCGAGAGGCTTTATTTGCTATATATGCATTCAAAGGTCCATATACAAATGGCTAATATCAATTCAATGAGCTGTTTATTGGAATTCATCAAAGCATTTCTTTATACTGAACATGTAACATAGGAACGCAAGTAAAATACTACTAATATAACAGCACAAGAAAACGATGCTAAAATGAATGTAAAATAATACTTATGAGATGTATCATAACTCAAATTTCATTCGGCAAAAAATATATGTATATCAACAGTCACGATGAAAGATTGTTTAACAAACACACTTTTAATAAGTGCATTGCATCAACAGATAGCAATTCTAGTAAGATTTCCCCCAAACAGCATTAATACTTTTAAGTTTAAGTGTAAGGTAATTTAAGATTTATTGCACTTTCTCCTTGCTAAACCACCGACTTCCTTTCTAAATAATTTTAATCACCCACTTCAGGTACTACTTGGCTTTTCGGCTTGAGTGAATCGACTTTTTCTTGTAGCACAGCGCTAACAGGAAGGCTTCTCACGATCGGTAGTGACACATGTATAAGTCATTGTCGGCGGATGTCTCCATGCGTGTGTGATATTAGGGGCACTGCGAAAATCGTGGCGGGTCACCCTCTTTAACGTCTAAGTCTGTTGTGTTGGAATCGCTACTGTTCACCCTCCGCGGGTGATTTCGACTCAGCTCTTCGTGACATCTTGTCGGTCGTATTGTGGACAACCAGACCTATGGAAGGATACCCTGGCAGAGGGCCAAAGGAGAACAGGGCTCTCATTTGTTGGATTTCAAATATCAGGCGGAGAGGCACTTGGTGGATTCATGTGTCTCAATGGTCAGGTCGGGGCTTGACCTTTCCTCGTCGTTGTGACCTCAGGGCACCAGTAATGAAGGCAGCGAAACTGATCATTGCAGAACGAAGATTTCTGTTTTCCCTCGACTCGTCATGACTGGGGAAGTCAACTCAGCTCTCCCATACTTAAATATTTATCTGAGAACAGACCTGGAAGGCAGTTGGAAGCTCGATCAGAAGGGATTATGAAACAGGAAACAGCGGAGAAAGTGTTCAGGGTCAGCCAAGGATAGGATCATAAAAATAAGTCTCAAATCCCTCAGCAGGGGAACTCTCCCCTTGTCTTGACCTTTACATATCGTAATAATAGTAATAATAATAGTACATATAAAAGAGAAAAACATTAAAACAATTTTAAGTGTGTCCAAATTTCATATATGACTTTTACAGTGACTGTGTTGTTTTTATGTCGAAAATGTAATTACTCGAGAATAGGAAATGTCAGGTATAAACATGAAGAGGAGATGTGGATCTTAATTGTCCATCGCCATACTTGTTGTACATAATGGTATACCTCCCCACACGGACTATGCATACATACACGCACACACGCACGCGTGCTGGGTGATATAGCCATTATGTACAACACGTATGACGATGGACAATTAACATTCACATCTCTTCTTCATGTTTGTTCCTGACATTTCCTATTCTCGATTAATCATATTTTCGATATAGAAACAGCACACAGTTACTATAAAACGCATATAAAATTTAGACATAGTTAAAATTACGCTTATATATATATAGTATATATATATATATATATATATATATACATATATATATATATATATATATATATATATATGTGTGTGTATATATATATATATATATATATATATATTTATATATATATATATATATGTGTATATATAGATATATATATATATAGATATACATATATATATTAAATATATATATATATATATATATATATATATATATATATATATTCAGAATTTCCCTATTTGTCCAGGTCACTAGAGGGATAAGGTACAAGGAGCGACAGGAGATTTTTAAGGTGTGTCCTGTTTTCCCCTATCTGATGCCTGTTCCCTCTAGCTAAGCCCCAAACCGCATTAAACCCTTTTGTACTTCCAAATACAGATGAAAGATTTTCTCTCATTAATCTGCAGCTCAGTTTTCTGTCATAAAAAGTGCAAGACAACAGAAGTCGTCCCACCTTTCCCTCAAACATAAGCTTGCTTCCATTTCCTACTCAGCCCTCTCCTACTAGGCTGGGTTTCACTACTATAAAACTTTCTCTCCTACTGATGGGTACCGTAAGGTTCAAAGGGGTTGCAATCCTGCCTGTCACCCCCTTTCACTTCACCAAATAACCCCCAAAAGCACTGTTTTTGTTTTTTTTATCTTTACAGATGATCCTATTATGGGCTGCTCCAGGAGCAAGAGTCCGTGCCAGCACAAGGCTGGCTTAATCTTAAACAACAACAGAAGTCATCAGTCAGTCTGCTTGAACCTGCCGAAGCTATGCCTGTAAGAGGATCTAGCCACGACCCTAGTCAGGACCTCACTTTGCCACACACTTGGAGGACTTGAACCTTTGAACCAGACGTTGTCACAAGATAGTTTAGGTCTTCCTCACCTGGGCAATCTTCTACCCAAACATCACAAAGAAGCAAAGTATGGTATGTCCTGTGATTCGAGATTAGTTCTAAGATAGTGTACTTTTTTCCTCTAACTCATTATATATCTCACAATTCATTATTTAATTCAGTCCCCTTTTCTTTGACTTTGCAACAGTGTTTATTAGTGCCATTAAGTGTCCCTTTCTAGAAATGCATTGATCAACGCCGCTCCCTTGTTAAAAGTGATTAGCGTAATGCACTATATTTTAACTCTTTCTACGAAAGATATTATATTATTATTTGTCACATTTGGAATTATTTCTCTTTCAGAGTGGTGTCAGTGTCATTTGCCGAGTAGACATTTCTCCTGTGTTTCCTAATTTGCCAGGAGAAGTCCACCCTACTGAGTTGATATGATTTTATTGCTACTGGCATACTGCAGACCTCTTATATATGGTCCATTTATGTATACAATGGAGTTACTTAAATACTAATTTCCAATTCAGTAATTTATCGTACATTCTCATTTTAGTGAGATCTGCCGCCTTTGATTTGCATTGTGCTTTTAAATAATTTTTTTTTTTATTTCAAGGTCCCATTAATCACAGATAAAGTAATTTCTAGCGCCTGTCAAAATACGTAATAATGTCGACGGTGCCAGGATCTTTTCAAGTTAATCAGTAATCAGCATTCTTGCTAGCTAGAGCTTGTAAGAATGAGCATCAATATCTCAAAAAAGGCATTCTGGAATCAGGAAACACAAGGTATTTATTAGGCTAACTTTATTTTGAGCTCATGAATAGAAATTTTGAATCGGTGAATAATGCATGCCACATTTGTTCAGGAACTCGTAAATTCATTCATAAAAAATTCTAAAGTGAATCACATCGGACCGCTTTTTATATGTTAGTTCCACTAGAACTTCCAGTTTTGAGAAAGCGAGTATGTGATCTGTGAAAGACCTTGATGTTATAGTTAGATTGTGAGTTAGTTATTTTGAGTCAGGGTTTTGCTCTGTATGTAGCAATCTTTTGCATGCGTTAGCTCATGTAGGAAATTACCTGGTGTATGATCCGTGAAGAATTATCATTGGGAAAAAAGTCCACGGCTCCTCTGTGTGAAATTGTACAATTCACGTTACTATTCACCTTGTTATAAATACCACGAGTGGCAATACTTACCTGTGTGCCAGCTACCTTAGATGTAAGTCAGCCCTCCACTTTCAACACAAACTTCCCCCTAAAACAACACAGTCGTACGCCACATCAGCTTCGTATTTACACAAAAAAAAGTTTCCTAGTCTAAGAAGAGTAAATTATTTGTGGTTGCAAGGGTTAATTCCCTTACACGCATATTCCTGTTTCATTCCATCAGAGGAAAATTTGTCTATTTCCATTGTATTTCCAATGTATAAAATGAGAACACGTGTTTGTGTGTATGTGTGTTGTCAACCCACTTGTTCATCAGCGCAGCTTGTTTCCCACAAATCGCATGTGACTTACCTCCGTCAAAGCAAAGGAAAAATAGAAAATAAAAAATTTATAACAAACTCGCCCAAATGACTTTTTGTCAAAAGCACACAAGCCATCTTAAAATCGCTGTCATATGCTGACACGCTGATGAGTTTTCATTTCATTCATAACAAACACTGTTTATTATTTGCACAAGTTTTGATATCACTGTTAGGGAATTCATTTCTGTAATACTTTCAATTTAGTCAAAAGTACACATCTTTATTATTATCATTATTGTTATTATTATTGCTGTGCTATTATCTTTTACTATGCGTTCTTAAGCTAAACGTTGCTTATGTTATTCGAGAGAGCCTTTTTTAAAATTATTCCTTGTTACCCATTATCTGGAACATGAGTTAACAATGGTATATGAGTTGATTAAATTACGACCATTGCCCTTTATAATAATCTAGTAATTCGAATTTATAAACCTTGAATTAAAGTGTCAGATATTAATTTCCGGAATCACATGTTTTTTACAAAAAGCCACTGACCCTGCGAGTGTTGGGTTCTGTTGATTTTCGCTGCGCTTTGGATAAGTGAATCTAATTATTCTAATGTACTAGGCAGTATTGTAATGGGATTTTTAGTCTTATTAATGCGCTTATTGTGGTAATTTTATATATTTTGTGCCTTCCACTTTTGCTCCACGCGTTACCATGGTGTCCGTGGGCAGGTTACGCGTTCCATACTTCAAAGCCGTAAATGTGCTGTGATCTGCTTCCCCATAACTAGACACTAGTGGAAGCTAGGGTACCTTGGTGGCCATATTTGATTTACGCTTAAGTGTTATTTTGCAACCGAAACTAGACACTAGGGGGAATTGTTCAATTTTTCTAGGATATGATGTGTTGAATGTCAGATTATCACACACATACTATTTTTTTTAGGTAAAATAATCACACCCCTGCTCTGTTACCACTATGTCCGTGACCAAGTTAAGTAAATTAAAATTATTATATATTGCATTCGTAGACACTGACCCATGTAATGGGCTAAGCTACTTATACCTTTGCATTCATAGGTTGCGACCCATGCTTTATGTTGGAATAGTCTTACTCTTGCATTGCAGGCTTTGACCCATGCCTTGTGTTCAAAATACCTTTGCATTTGTGGGCCTTGACCTGTGCATTGTGTTCCAAATACTCACACTTCTGCATTGTAGACTATGACCTGTACATTGTGTTAATTTTATAAGTGTCTTCCTTACTATAGGGACCCTCTTGTTGCAGTTATAC